>NW_019942764.1:306731-319414 GCF_002910315.2 Salvelinus sp. IW2-2015 | reverse complement strand
ACAGACACAGACACAGACACACAGACAGACACAGACACACAGACACAGACAGACACACAGACACAGACAGACACACAGACACAGACAGACAGACAGACAGACATTTCACTATCTCAGCCACAGCCAAATGCAGGCCAATAATAGATACCTGAGGAATACCTCTGTGTCAAACATTGCAGCTATTTCAGAATATCAGAAAGGCTCATCGAAATGTATGTGAAACCTTTCATTTCTTGTTCTTAAGGAGGCCTTTGGGCAATTATTGTTCCTCGTGGTTACTGTGGTATAGCTAACAAAGAGAATGCATAGCAGATTGGTGGTCTCTGGAGTATCATACACACGATCAGCACACTAAGCTTAGATGAAAGTGAGGAAGTCTACTTGTATGTTAACAGATGTAAATAAGTAAGGAGCTAGATATAAAGGCTTATCATCATCAACGCCTGTTACTGAAAATACTACTCTCAGCAGAGATGACTTGAAGCGTCATTCAGCTATGCTCTCAACTTGAGTTTTAAACGTGCTGCTAAAATGCCTTTATTGTGCCTGAATTAGAAATGTCTCTGTGGAGTATGTGTTAATATTTGATAAGTTAATATATGTTTTCTATCCGCGTTGTACATGAATAATGCAAAATGCATGAACTGAGGATTGGCACACGGTGGTTCTTTGTAAACTGTATTCCTGACTGTCTTCTGAAGGCTGTTATTGTCCCCCAGTGGCCGATTGCATTGGTGCTTAGGCATAATATTGGAGGGAAATACTGTAGCAGTTACTACACATGGCTAGTAGCATCGTTAGCGTCGTCGCTAAGTGTATCTTCAAGGCATGATGCATCTTTAAGCAGGAATGAAGGTTAATATATGTGACATGCTGAGAACACTTCATGCATATAGTGGGCTACAGGGTATCTAGTAGAATCGTTAGCATCATTGCTAACTCCTACACTTATATTGTCAAGGTGTGATGCATCTGTGAGGTGAATCAGGGGTTAATACTGTAACGTCACATGCAGATGACAATATGTAGGATGGGGAAAACAGTAAGTAGGCTAAGTAATTGCCATGCTCTGGGTGATTTGATTCAGTATTAATTTACATAATCATCATAATAATACACTAATTCCATACTTAAACCTTTTGTGCTGTAATGAGTGCTAATTATCATCAGTATAGACCATAGAACAACAGTATTTTAGTCGTGCTTGCTTGCTAATGAATAACGCAACTTTTTTTGCATTAATGCATATTTTTATTGATTGTGATCCGTGTAGCTACCCACTCCTGAGGCATTTACTTAAATGGAGAGTCTACTCATCTTAATTCATTCATTAATTAATTAATGTCTCCTTATAGTACAGGTTCCTTAACAATCCTCTATGGCCATAGTGTCATTGACCCACATTTTGGTTTGGTAATTTTCAATTTATCAAGATTGTTGACCGTAAATGACTTGGTAGCTAGATGGTAATAGGTGGTATATAGCCAATAGTTGTGAATATGTTCCAAATAACAAACAAAATCATCAGCCTTAATAATCAACGTCCAAAATATGTTCCTGCACTGCAAATTTCAATGTTCCTTTAATATCTTTGCACACTGTTATTTAAATATTATAACAAAGTGGTAACTACCCCAATATTGGAATATGCATATTTTAAGGAACTCATACAGTAACCAGCAATCTGCTGGTTACTGGCCCAACGTTTTAACCACTAGGCTAGCAGTTGGATGGGGAGGGAGTTGTGGTGGTCGCTGCTGTATCCAGGGTTGGCGAGGGGGCTTGTTTTTAACTCAGCATTTTTTAGAGTGTAGGAATACCCTAACTCCCCAAATAAAACTCTGAGAATAAGTTATACATAACCACTTATTACTTTACTTTTATTACTAATTAGCTGCCTCCAAACAATCATTAGCATATCATTTTATTAATATGGAACTGGGCCACCAACATCACTCACTAAGTAAATGTCATGCAGATTTGTTTTCCTCGTCTCCTCTCGCTAACGGTCAAGTCTTTAAATCAGGTTACTAGTAACTCTTAGAACAGATGTTGCTTTTTAACACATCCGTGTGTCTAGTTAGGGACGGCACATGTTGTGTTACTTCTAACACAATCATTGTGTCGGCACAACATGATTTGTGTATTGTCTGAGTAGGTTTCCCTGGACGGCATATCTAACTAACACATTTAAAAAATCTTTCAAGAAGAATATTTTGCATGTACATGATTTGTTTCATGTAAGATTTTGAATGCGGAGTATTTAAAAYATGTCTACTTTCTTCTACACGTCTTCCCCAATCATTTACAGAATTTTGAAGTGGATTTTAGTGGAATACAACACAATATGTGTGAAAAACGTGTGCCTAGTTAGGGCCGACACATGTTCTGTTACTTTGACCATAATCAGTGTGTTAATACATTTACACAAATCATGTTTGTGCCAACACAGTGATTGTGTTACAAGTAACACAAAGTGTCATCCCTAACTAGACACACAGATATGTTAAAAAATATCACAATTGTTGATTTTAACAAATCTATTTGAGTGTATGCAGTAAGCGTGAACCAACTAGAACTCAGAGGGAGAGAGAGAAAGAGAGAGAGAGAMAACTAAGATTATCTACAGTTGAAGTCGGAAGTTTACATACACCTTAGCCAAATACATTTAAACTCAGTTTTTCACAATTCCTGACATTTAATCAGAGTAGAAATCCCCTGTCTTAGGTCAGTTAGGATCACCACTTTATTTTAAGATTGTGAAATGTCAGAATAATAGTGGAGAGAATGATGTATTTCAGCTTTTATTTCTTTCATCACATTCCCAGTGGGTCAGAAGTTTACATACACTCAATTAGTATTTGGTAGCATTGCCTTTAAATTGTTTAAATTGGGTCAAACATTTCAGGTAACTTGCTCTTGTTTACCACAAGCTTCCAACAATACGTTGGGTGAATTTTGGCCCATTCCTCCTGACAGAGCTGGTATAACTTAGTCAGGTTTTGTAGGCCTCCTTGCTCGCACACGCTTTTCAGTTCTGCACAAATTCTTTATGGGATTGAGGTCAGGGCTTTGTGATGGCCACTCCAATACCTTGACTTTGTTGTCCTTAAGCCATTTTGCTACAACTTTGGAAGTACGCTGGGGTCATTGTTCATTTGGAAGACCCATTTGCGACCAAGTTTTAACTTCCTGACTGATGTCTTGAGATGTTGCTTCAATATACCCACATAATTTTCCATCCTCATGAAGCCATCTATTTTGTGAAGTGCACCAGTCCCTCCTGCAGCAAAGCACCCCCACAACATGATGCTGCCGCCCCCGTGCTTCACGGTTGGGATGGTGTTCTTCGGCTTGCAAGCCTCCCCCTCTTTCCTCCAAACATAACGATGGTCATTATGGTTAAACAGTTCTATTTTTGCTTCATCAGACCAGAGGACATTTCTCCAAAAAGTAAGATCTTTGTCCCCATGTGCAGTTGCGAACCGTAGTCTGGATTTTTTTGTGGTGGTTTTGGAGCAGTGGCTTCTTCCTTGCMGAGCYGCCTTTCAGGTTATGTCGATATAGGACTCGTTTTACTGTGGATATAGATACGTTTGTACCTATTTCCTCCAGCATCTTCACAAGGTCCTTTGCTGTTGTTCTGGGATTGATTTGCACTTTTCACACCAACGTACGTTCATCTCCAGGAGACAGAACGCGTCTCCTTCCTGAGCGCTATGACGGCTGCGTGGTCACATGGTGTTTATACTCGCATGCTATTGTTTATACAGATGAAAATGGTACCTTCAGGCGTTTGGTAATTGCTCCCAAGGATGAACCACACTTGTGGAGGTCCACAATTTTTTGACTGATTTATTTTTATTTTCCCATGATGTCAAGCAAAGAGGCACTGAGTTTGAAGGTAGGCCTTGAAATACATCCACAGGTACTCCTCCAATTGARTCAAATTATGTAAATTAACCTATCAGAAGCTTCTAAAGCCATGACATAATTTTCTGGAATTTTCCAAGCTGTTTAAAGCCACAGTCAACTTAGTGCATGTAAACTTCTGACCCACTGGAATTGTGATACAGTGTATTAAGTGAAATAATCTGTCTGTAAACAATTGTTGGAACAATTACTTGTTACATGCACAAAGTAGATGTCCTAACCGACTTGCCAAAACTATAGTTTGTTAACAAGATTTTTGTGGAGTGGTTGAAAAACGAGTTTTAATGACGCCAACCTAAGTGTATGTAAACTTCCGACTTCAACTGTATATCTCCCTTAGCTACATATCTCAATAGGATGAATTGTAGGTATATTTTTCACTTTGCTCATACACTCCATGAATAGTCKTTTATATAGGAGTTTGGTTTAATTTGTTATAATTATATTCTGCTATTAAAGTATTGATTAAAATGATTTATGTAATTAAAGTTAGGTTTATCCCCCAAAAGACTATTATAAGGAAACACTATTATCTACTGTATATTCAAGTAAACAGGCAAACCTTATTATGGTGACTCGTGAATATGTGTTGTTCCTATACCCTATATGTGGGATTAAATGATCATTTATAGTCTCTTTGATTATGCACTTCCTGTTCATGCTCTTGATCTTAGGGAATTGTAGTTTGAGTATCCTCTTTCTTGTAGTGTTTTGTGAGTTTCTTCACMTCATACAGTGCCTTCATTCAGCAAGTCTTCATACCCCTTGACTTATTCCACATTTTGTTGTGTTACAGCCTGAATTCAAAATGGATGAAATTGTTTTTTTTCTTCTCACCAATCTACACACAATACCCCTTAATGACAAAGTGAAAACATGTTTTAAGAAATACAGAAATATCTCAGTTACTTAAGTATTCACAACCCTGAGTAAATACTTTGTAGAAGCACATTTGGCAGTGATTACAGCTGTGAGTCTTTCTGGGTAAGTACTGTATCTAAGCGATTTCCACACCTGGATTGTGCAACATTGGCCCAATATTCTTTTTGAAAATACTTCAAGATCTGTCAAATTGGTTGTTAATCATTGCTTGACAAACATCGTCATGTCTCGCTATAGAACTCAGCCACTCAGGGACATTCACCGTCTTCTTGGTAAGAAAGCCAAGTGTATATTTGTCCTTGTGTTTTAGGTTATAGTCTTGCTGAAAAGTGAACTCATCTCCCAGTGTCTGTAGAAAGCAGACTGAACCAGGTTTTCCTCTGATTTTGCCTGTGCTTAGCTCCATTCCGTTTCTTTTTATTCTGAATATCTTCCATGTCCTTAATCTCAGGTCTTCTGAGATCTCTTCGTTTCGAGGCATGGTTCACATCAGGCAATGCTTCTTGTGAATAGCAAACTCAAATTTTGCGAGTGTTTTTTATAGGGCAGGGCAGCTCTAACCAACATCTCCAATCTTGTCTCATTGATTGGACTCCAGGTTAGCTGACTCCTGACTCTAATTKGTTTTTGGAGAAGTCATTACCCTAGGGGTTCACATACTTTCCAACCTGCACTGTGAATGTTTAAATGATGTATTCAATAAAGATCAGAAAATACAATAATTTGTGTGTTATTAGTTTAAGCACACTGTGTTTGCTTATTGTTGTGACTTAGATGAAGATCAGATTGAATTTTATGGCCAATTTATGCAGAAATCCAAGTTGTTCCAAAAGGGRCACATACTTTTTCTTGCCACCGTACAGTACCAGTCAACAGTTTAGAAACACCTGCTCATTCAAGGGTTTTCTTTATTTTCTACCATTTTCTACATTGTAGAATAATAGTGAAGACTATGAAATAACACATATGGAATCATGTAGTAACCAAAAAAAGTGTTAAACAAAATGTATTGTATATTCTTCAAAGTATAATAGCATAATTCTTCTTATGTAGAACTTTATGAGTTTTAGTTTAGAAAACGATCTCTACGCAGAAGTGACAGTTACAGTGATGGTAAAAAAACGACTTAGCATCAGGGAAACTGGGCAGAAGGGAGTGGTGAATAAAATACAGCAGTTCTGTAACATCTTTAGTTCTCCTTAATTGCCGGCCTCAACGCGTTACGGAAAGAGACGAAGTGTATAGGAAGCTCTGTGACAGGTTATCTGGAGACGCAAACAGATCACCTTTAGCGTACAACAGCGGTTTGTGATTTTCTTCATACTGGTGAACCAGTGTTTGAGTTGTGTGGTTGCAATATCAACAGTCCCTATATATATATATATATATATATATATATACTCTGGTATATCTTGGCATGCATCATATTATTAGGCTACCATGCATAATGAAGCAATCCATATTATTTGGCATTAACAAACGTGTTTAACGCACAGCAAATGTCTATCCGACCTGGGAGAGAGCACGAGGATGGCTCATATCATGCAGGTAAATGCAGCCTATACAGGACAGAGGAATTGTATTGTTTTATCTGTTGGTTGCTGATTAGTATGCTGTTGTATCCAAAATGTAATTTACATTCTGCAATGTTTTAATTTAGAACTTTCATTACTGAAAAGTAATTACATTATTGCCGCCAGCCAGCAGTCTAAATGATGCCTGCCTTGCGACACTGTGTATAGGTTTGTGAAATGCTTAACATGAGAAAATAATTACCAAATACTCCTACCAAATAAACATTTATCCATTAGCTAAAGCGAAGCTATAGGATTATTGCCCTGGCACCACAGAACGCCTGTCATCGATTCGATAGCCAGCAGCATAGTCACAAATTCAGCACCATGGGGAGATGGGGGGGGGGGGGGGGACGACGCTACGCCAGTGTAGGTAACACTGGCCAATTTGCTGTGTGTACGTGACCAACACCAATAACATTGATTTAATTTGTGCATCTCTCTCTCCCCGCCACTCTAGCATGCATACAACAAACCCACATTCTGACAGACAGCCAGTGGGCGCTACTCACATCTTTGTACAGATTACTTCTTAGACTAGAGTAAAATACTAATATTCACTGTGAACTCAGAACAGTGGTTGCCATGGAAATGCATTGTGCCTGTTGGGTCTATAGGATTGTGTTGGTGTGTGTGTGTGCGTCCATCATGTGTCTGTGAGTGCTGTGAGTGCTGTGGAGTGCTGTGAGTGCTGTGAGTGTGTGTGTGTGTGTGTGTGTTGTGTGTGTTGTCGTGTGTGTGTGTGTGTGTGTGTGTGTGTGTGTGTGTGTGTGTGTGTGTGTGTGTAGTGAGGCTGGAGTTCTCAGATAAGACTGGTGTCTCCATGGCTGAATAAAGGACTTGCAGCATTGCTCCACTGAAAGCGGCCGACACAGTTATCAAGGAGTACGGGGACCCATACAAGACAGACGGAGTACCGGAATCAAAACACAACCAGGGAGAAGGACAAGAGAGAAAGAGACCTAATAACACATTCATTAGACTACAAACCCTCCCTGGAGCCATTACACAGGCTTTCAATGGACTTTCAATGGACCATTCACAATGGTGTTGGTCTCTTATCGTAAAAAACGCACATTAATTTCCGAGGGCTTGGATGTGTGAATGTCTGTGTGTATAATAATTATGCAGAATTCATGGCAGAGCTTGTTATATGTCATAAAACATTAGGCTGTGAAAGGGTATTTTCTTATTGTTTGGTCCATTATTGAGCTCCAGCATCAGATAGACTTGTAATTAAATCGCAATATTTACACGGACATCAAACACCCCATTATTACACTATTTGTTTATTGTCTTGTTCCAAATTAATTCCTTTCAATTGGCAAACAATTCCATAAGTTAATCACTAATGCCATTTATTTATTCGCCAGTTTATTGGTCATACCCTGTTGAATGTGTTTTCATTTTAGCCAAGCCTTCTGCTCCATTCAGCTGATGTAAATGGGAGCTGTGTGTTTGTGTGTTTGTGCGTGAGTGAGTGAGTGAGTGCGTGAGRGCGTGCGTGAGTGCATGCATGCCCGTGTATGTTTTTTTGCACATCACTGCATGTGCGAGCATTCGTGTATGTGCGTGTCATGTGCATGTGTGCATGCATATGTAGTTGCTTGTGTGCATCAGACAGGTTTACAGACAACCGTCTGCCTCTGCTCTGCGGCTGCTGTGGGTCAGGAGCCATTGTTTGGGAACATAATAGAAATCAATTAGAGGTTTGGCTGCCAGACTGCCTCGGCAGAAACCTGCTGTTAGACTGCTGTGTACGCCTGCGGCAGTGCCACTTTTCACGGGCGTCCATATTGGCAGAGCTAATCACACACTGCCCCAAGTCCTCAGCTGGGAGGGCCAACGCAACTGCAATCCTGAAAGGCTGCATACTGTACTTGGCTTAAGGCCAATGTACTCTGAATGCAGGGTTAGTAAGAGAGAGACGGCTGTTAGGGCTGTGAGTGTGTACAGGTTTTAGTTTTTGGCCCTGGGCTAATACACTTTACTCATCTAATCAAGCTGACAGTGAGCAGTTGATTAGGGGAAGCATGTTGTCTCCTCTCCTTCATCTCAATAATCAAAATTGTCCTCTCTCCCTTGTCTCTGTGAAAACCCAAAAATTGCTGCTTAAAAGACTCACTCTTCCCACTTATAAGATGGCATACTGACATCGTACGTACACTGCAAATTGGCCAGTGTTACCTAGTGTTGATTTTTCAGTGTAACATTTCTAGTGTTGATTCAGGTGTTAAAATAATAACCGAAACCACGCTCATCATTATCATATTTCCCAGCATGCGCTATTGCAGGTAGATTTTTTTGAATTGTTTGTTTCAATATCTATGTTTTTGCGTATACACGTGTTAATTTAACACTGAAAAGTGTGAACCCGTATAGAGTGTTCAATTTAAGTGCGTATAGAGTGTTCAATTTAACACGGTCAGTGTTGATTTAACACCGAATCATTTTCTGTGTAGCTGGTTCACAATCATTGTGAGGAAACATACACCACATGGCCAAAAGTATGTTCCCTCTAATTTTGGGGGGCACTGAGAACATTTGGAAACGTGAACATTGTGAGAATTTTGTGGAACTTCTGGTGTACYTTTACAGTGAACACTGAGGGAGTACCCTTAGCGTTTTAGACAGTAGCCAATAGGCTAGTGTGGCTATTTGAGCATAATTTAGGCTTACCAACTAAACACCAACTAAACCAATGGAGCAAATCCCATAACATTTTCATATTGATTTCTATGATATAGCGAACAGTAGCCTGTGATGTTCAGTGCAGGCTTACACTGAATTAAACTTTTTAAAAAGTTTTTAAATTATGAAGGGCTTGACATAAATTCATTATTTTTTACTTGGTCTGTAACACCATGGTCCAAATAGGTGACTGTAAATTGRATTGTGTTGTATAACGCAAGTAACCACTCTACAAAATGAAATGTACTATTACCAGAGAATTAGACAATGTCGGCTACCCATCTGCCTATAGGCTTATTTACATATGCAAGCCTGTCTCAAAATGCAACCCTACGCCTTTAATTAAGACATAAGCTTTTTACCTGACTGGCTTTTCAAAGACAGCTTGAAATGTAGCCTACACGTTTGTTGCTCTTGTTGGAAGCAGTAWCTCCCCATTGCTGACCTATACTCGCGGCTCTGCGCTCTGATCTGAACAGATCTGAAAAGGGGTGATTGATAGACCCCTCGTGGGCTACCCCCGCCAACAGAATTCTACTCCGTTTCGCTCTGGCTCTCCGTACAACAAAATCACAGAGTCAATCTTGTAKTGTTAGATTTGTTTTMGTTTGTTGCATTGAYAAGGGCCTGATATGATGTTGATTCGATTACAGGGAAAACGTGGATGATATATAGTGCAAACAAATCGAGCGAACTCAGTGAAGTTCAATCTCTTGTGTCTCTGCGGCATGGAATTTCCTCTGCGCGCCAGTCCTGGAGGAAGTGCCCGGCCACGCTCGCAGCTTAGAGGGAGTACTGGTGGACACCTAATCATCGAAAATCTCATTCTAAAATCATGGGCATTATTATGGAGTTGTTCCCCCCTTTGCTGCTATAACAGCCTCCACTCTTCTGGGAAGGCTTGACACTAGATATTGGAACATTGCTGCYGGGACTTGCTTCCATTCAGCCACAAGAGCATTTGTGAGGTTGGGCACTGATGTTTGGCGATTAGGCCTGGCTTGCAGTCACCGCTCCAATTCATCCCAAAGGTGTTCAATGGGGTTCAGGTCAGGGCTCTGCGCAGGCCAGTCAAGTTTTTCCACACCGATCTCAACAAACCATTTCTGTATGGACCTCGCTTTGTGCACGGGGTCATTGCCATGCTGAAACAAGAAAGGGCCTTTCCAAAACTGTTGCCACAATGTTGGAAGCACAGAATCATCTAGAATGTCAGTGTTCACTTGAACGAAGGGGCCTGGCCCGAACCATGAAAAACAGCCCCAGACCATTACTCCTCCTCCACCAAACTTTACAGTTGGCACTATGCATTGGAACAGGTAGTGTTCGCCTGGCATCCGCCGAACCCAGATTAGTCCGTCGGACTGCCAGATGGTGAAGCGTAATTCATCACTCCAGAGAACGCGTTTCCACTGCTCCAGAGTCCAATGGCGGAAAGCTTTACACCACTCCAAGCAACGCTTGGCATTGCGGCGCATAGCGCTATTAGGCTTGTGTACAACTGCTCGGCCATGGAAACCCATTTCATGAAGCTCCCGACGAACAGTTCTTGTGCTGACGTTGCTTCCAGAGGCATTTTGGAACTCAGTAGTGAGTGTTGCAACCAAGGACAGATGATTTTTACGCTCTTCACCACTTGGCAGTCCTGTTCTGTGAGCTTGTGTGGCCTACCAATTCACGGCTGGGCCGTTGTTGCTCCTAGACGTTTCCACTTCATAATAACAGCACTTACAGTTGACCTGGGTGGCTCTAGCAGGGCAGGAATTTGACAAAATGACTTGTTGGAAAGGTGGCATCCTATGACAGTGCCACGTTGAAAGTCACTGAGCTCTTAGGTCAGGCTATTCTACTGCCATTGTTTGTCTATGGAGATTACATGGCTGTGTGCTCAATTTTATACAACTGTCATTAACGGGTTTGGCTGAAATAGTGTAAACCACTAATTTSAAGGGGTGTCCACATACTTTTGTATATATAGTGTATGTGTTGTTCTCAGGTGAACGAGACACCCCTGTGACCTTTTAAAAGCCTCAGCTCTCTGTTTGAGTGGTGGTCTCTCACTCTTCCTGTGTTGTGTTTGTACCCCACTACTTCCACAGTTAATCACCACATAAGTCTTACTGCTGTTGCAGCTATCTGGGAGCTGAGATATGGACCGGAGCCAAATAGAAAAGCTCAGTGTTCTCTCACCCAATCTGAAATGTATTGAGTAAAGTGGCTCATTGATTACTATTGATAATGCCAAGCCAGCCGATGGAGAGCGAGAGAAAAAGGGTTGTAGGAGAGCAGGGTCTGCTTTTAGACACCTTTGTCAGTGTCTTGGCATTTTGGTCTGAACGAAGTTCCCGTCTCAGTGCTTTTCAATTATGCTGTTGTAGCAACTCTGACTGCATCACAAAATGAGTTCTACACTCCCCACACTGCCCTGGGCTAATGGATTAATTTATTGGACACTTGTTGTTATATTATTGTATTAAGTGTCATTCGATTTTACTCCTGAGAGAGTCTGAAAAATGTTCTTGGACAGATTCCCGTTTCCACCCCCTCCTTTCTCTCAGTGAAGCCTGTTGTTATGTCTGTGTTATTCCCTTCAAGACCAAACACCATTAGCTAGTAAAAATGACCAGTCTACAGCAGTAATGTTTATGGCAAAAGCTAGCTGCCAAGTAGCCTAACTGCTAATTGTTTATTAGGCAAAGACGGATGCCCATAATGGGACTCCAATAGTTATTCCAGCACCATTCCAGCTCTCTCAWCTGTCCTGTTCTGACTGAATTCAAATGGCAATGGAATCAACAGCCACAGGCCGTTGTCGGGAGTCCCATGGGGCGGTGCACAATTTGCCCAGCGTCGTCCGGGTTAGGGGAGGGTTTGGCCGGAGTAGGCCATCATTGTAAAATACACATTTTTTCTTAACTGACTTGCCTAGTTAAATAAAGGTTAGATAAAAATTGTAAATAAAAGAGCCACTCACTGAACTGACATTTGGCTAAAGAAGCATTATAGAAATTACTCTGGACGTGTGTGTGTGTGTGTTTGCATTACAGGTTGAAGGAAGTGAAAGGGAAAGAGACAGTTAATGGTCAGCGGAGGAGCATTAGGAGATGATTAGTCTCCCATCCCAGAGTTCCCCACTCAGTCTGTGATCACCATGGCTGTTCCATTTAGTTCRGCCTCTGGGCCCCGGGGGTGTGACGAAGCAGGTCAGGTTCAATAATAGTGCTGCTGAGATTGACCGTAAAGTAGAGCCCTCCACCCCCACCCCCAATCCCAACCAGAGAGAGGATCAGTGCATAGACAGCGTTGGATTGGCTGTTGCCTCAGTACTGTCAGACGTGCATTATAGTGTAAATCTTTACTGGCGGCTCTTCACAGCTGAATAGCCACACGTCACTCCTCATTCTTTACAGGTTGTTGAGCCAAACAGCTAGTTGGTGTCCTGTGGTCCTSTGACTCTGAAACAGAATGGAATAAAACAAGCATGGAGCATTGATGTGGGTCAGAGGAATGAAGAGATTTCTTGATTGCTTTGATTGTGCTGCTTGTGTGTGTGTGTGTGTGTGTGTGTGTGTGTGTGTGTGTGTGTGTGTGTGTGTGTGTGTG
>NW_019942764.1:302173-306726 GCF_002910315.2 Salvelinus sp. IW2-2015 | reverse complement strand
GTGTGTGTGTGTGTAATAATATCAATCAATCAATCAATACTAAGGATTTGTTTTAGTAGGATCCATTGATTCTATTCCAGCTCGGTCTCCAATCAAATCACATTTTATTGCTCACATACACATGGTTAGCAGATGTTATTGRGAGTGTAGCGAAATGCTTGTGCTTCTAGTTCCGACAGTGCAGCAATATCTAARAAGTAATCTAACAGTTCCACAACAACTCTTTAATACACACAAATCTAAGTAAGAGGATGAAATAAGAATATATACATATAAATATATGGATGAGCGATGACCGAGCGACACAGAGAAGATGCAATAGATTGTCWAAAAATACAGTATATACACATATGAGATGATRAACGAAAGARATGTAAACATTATTAAAGTGGCATTATTAAAGTGACTAGTGATCTGTTTATTAAAGTGGCCAACGATTGTGGCCAATGATTTCGCTCTCTCTCTCATCCCACCAAATGGGGCTGTTATTTACACAAATAAATAGAGCCATTTGGATTTTAACTTCTCTTAGCTGAAATAGGATTAAACCACTCTTGAAAGCATTATCAGTTGGCCGCCTGAGACAGGAAGTCTCTCTCTCCCGCTGATATTCAGCTCTGTCATCATTACACTGACTCACACTGGACTACTACAGTATATACATAATATCCCCCCCAGAATCCAACTGCTTAGGCTGTTTCTGTTAATTCAATGTATTTTGGGTTTTAATTCATTTAATTAATGTATCTGAGTCTTTCCATGACTGTTTCAGACTGGATGAATTCATAAATCATGTGATTTTACATAGGATGTGACACAGGCTTTTGCATTTCAATAGTATTCATAATTTTAAAAAAATTATCAGCAACAAAAAATAATGTCTAGACTGATTATGTGAATTGATACTTGAGTGATCTAGTTCTGTTGTTTGCAACAACAACAAAGAAGGTGATATTATTTGTTAGGATTTTTTCTGTTGGAAGCTCATCCACAGCGTCATTTTATCACACAGCTCCAACACACTTTATAATCGCAGAGCATTCCTCTTTTACCATATCTGTGTGCCAAAAACAGCACTTTTCCTCAAGTCAATCCCTAAAGACGAGTCTTTAACTTTCTTTCACGTTGCCCTCTTATAATCATTCCATTTTTTTTTTTACATTCGGAATGTATTTTCTACACTCAGATCCAGGGTACACACTTCAGAGGACTTGTGCTGCTTGTCGTCTCATTTTCTCAAATGTCTCTCTCATTTTCTCCTCCCGCATCGTCCCTCTCAAGTTGGGAAACCCACGCAGGCACACATGGATACATATTTTGCCCTCAGGCCATCCTCCCCCTTGCAGCGTCTCTCTCTCTCTCTCTGTCCCCCTTCCTCCCTGTCTTCCTCTCTCTCTCTCTCTCTCTCTAACTCTGTCTGCCTGGTTTAATTTCCCTTCAGCAGGCCAGACAATAACCCTAGCACCCCACAGAGAGAGGCAACAGGGACATTACCAGATACCCTCGCAATACACCATGGATCCATCGCAAATGGTACCCTATTCCCTGTATAGTACAATACATTTGACCAGAGGCCTTGGGACTTTGTCAAATGTAGTGCAAAAATGTCGTGTAGAGTTTATTTGTTCACTTTAAACCTGCTATACTATCCCCCCCTTCAACTATTCCCCTCTACTGAGTTTGTCTGTGTAGCACATTAAAAACTGTTTAGGGTAAATTCCTTGGTTGTGAGATCATTGCTCAGAGAGCAGATGTCTCTTATGTTTTGATTCTCCCAGTGTGAATGTAAGAGGCAGGTTGTTACTGAGAGATAGCCGTACTTCCTCCTCTATACTTTTCTCTTTGACACCTACTTCAAGGAACACTATAACAAGTTGCTGTAAATTTACAACAAAAAATCTACACTTAGCTAGAATTACAGTACAGTAAGGGGTTCAATGGCATTTCGCTACACTGCTGTAATTTTACAATACAATTTCACAGATAAGTACTGTATCACCTGTTTTGCTGGGACAGTAGCTTTCAAAATGACAGCGACAGTAGCTTTGTGATGCTTAAACAGGAAAGGGCCTTCCCCAATCTGTGCCTCCCCAACAAAGTAGGAAGCACAGAATCGTCTAGATTGTCATTGTACTCTGTAGCGTTAAGATTTCCCTTTGCTGGAACTAAGTGGCCTTGCATGAACCATGAAAAACAGCCCCAGACGTATTCCTCCTCCACCAAACTTTACAGTTGGCACTATGCATTCGGGGCAGGTAGCTTTTTCTCCTGGCATCTGCCAAACCCAGATTTATCCGTCAGATGGTGAAACGTGATTCATCACTCCAGAGGATAACGTTTCCACTGCTCTAGAGTCCAATAGCGGTGAGCTTTACACCACTCCAGCTGATGCTTGGCATTGCGCATGGTGATCTTAGGCTTGTGTGCGGCTGCTCGGCCATGGAAACCCATTTCATGAAGCTCCCGACGATCACTTCTTGTGCTGACGTTGCTTCCAGAGGCAGTTTGGAACTCAGTAGTGTGTTGTAACCGAGGACAGATGACTTTTATGAGCTACGGGCTTCAGCACTCAGCGGTCCCGTTCTCTGAGCTTGTGTACTACACTTTGCGGCTGAGCCGTTGTTTCTCCTAGACATTTCCACTTCACAATAGCAGCACTTYCAGTTGACCGGGGCAGCTCTAGCAGGGCAAAACATTTGAAAGTCACTGAGCTCTTCAGTAAGGCCATTCTACTGCCGATGTTTCTCTGTGGAGATTGCATGGCTGTGAGCTCGATTTTATACACCTGTCAGCAACGGGTGTGGCTGAAATAGCATAATCCACTAATTTGAAGAGGTGTCCACKTACTTTTGCAAATGGAAGCTTTSTAGAAAATACAAAATCCATGTATTCTAATTAAACCTTTATACAATCAATGAATGATAGTTCAGGTGAGTGAAATACAAATGACAAAATATCTATTGAAACAATTGAAACAGAAATGCTGCCCGTCCACTGTGCTTCCAGTAACGCACCGATACATTTTTTAAATGAGCTTTTTGCTGTAGTCAGGTCTCCCTGACTATAAATTAGTGTTTTTGTGCTTTGCTAAAGGTCAATTTACTGGCTTATGTGGTGCCAATTATTTAATGTAAATTTACAGGAACCTACTGGCTACTGTGCTGCCAGTAAATGAGTGTGAAGACGTGTTCCGTTTCCCCATACACACACACACACACACACACACACACACACACACACACACACACACACACACACACACACACACACAACACAACACGCATGCATGCACACAAACGCATAAATACACAAACGTTCCCTTTGTCAGAGATACTGACACGTCTAGCTTTACTAACAGCTCATGGCTCAGAATCAATTTGTGTGTTGGATCGTTTAAAAGTGCTTCCTCTGTGTAACATTGGAACTTCCTGTGATCTCTCTGACTGACATGAACTCGGACATTCATCTGAACAGCAAAAGCCCTGCGAGGCTTACACACGCACAGAAACCTCTTGCAGGCACACACACACACACACAATGCCACACACTCACACACCCACGTACACGCTCTCTCTCTCTGTCTCTCACGTGCACATTCACGCACACACACACACACGCACACACAAACTCCCACTTACACGCGCAGCGTTCTATACCTAAAAGGTCCACATCTGCGCCAGTGTGTGAATGGGTGCCCAGGGACCCATATCCATCATGATTAAAACAGTGCGTCAGGAAATGACTCTAGAGAGTCTGTCTGTGTGGTGTAGATTACCTCTCTGCTGCTGTCTGAATGATATACATTACAGCAGACTTACTGTATGTCTACAGTGGATTCAGGAAGAAGTGCGGATGGCTATAAATTGTCATGCGGAACTCAGTAGCAGTCTAAGAAATGAAGCTATCACCTGCAGAGTGAGAGAGAGCCTCTGTCAGAGTTACCGTAGAGCTACTAGAGTTGGAAGAGGGCTCTGACACTGCACCTCTGTAACAATCTATCAACTGTATCCTACAGTGCATAGKGACACAGTCAGTAATGTGATGGGATCTCTCACAAAGTCTCACACGATGTATTATACTATTACAGGCAGCTATCTGCATGTAGCCCTGTAGACGACTACACCTTACACACTGTGCATCTAAACCAGGCAGTTAGGATTGACTGTAAATCTGTGGCCACAGCCCCATTCCCAAATAGTGCACCACTTATGAAAGGCTCTGGATAGGTAATAGGGTGTGATACATGGACTGTGTACTAGTGTCGCGATCACATGCTAGTCAGAACTAGGAAAACTCGAAAATGTCAGAGTAGAGTGTTTAGAGAGTGTTTTCCTCCCCTTTCCTTCTCCTTCTCCTCCTCTTACACTCCCCCTACTCTTCTCCCCCACTTCTTCTTCCTCAGCAGTAGCCCTTTAATTGGCTGCAGCAGGAGACTGAGGATGACAGGCTAGCTGGCCTCACCGGGACAGGCTGTCGATCAGAGGAGCAGAGGAGAAGCGGCCTCGGGCTGTCTTACACACACAGCAGACGGAGGACGGACCGATGCACACATG
>NW_019942764.1:263613-296040 GCF_002910315.2 Salvelinus sp. IW2-2015 | reverse complement strand
GGTGAGATTACGTTATAGCGCTCTTTGGCTGGAATCGATGCTCTGGCGAACGTTTGTTCATGTGTATGCTAACTTATCGATTTATTGTGTTTTCGCTGAAAAACGCTTAGAAAATCTGAAATATGGTCTGAAATCACAAGAACTGGGTCTTTCCATTGCTATGCTTTGTCTATTTTTATGAAATGTTTTAATGATGAGTAAATTGGTCATACACGTTGCTCTATCTAGTAATTCTAGTCGATTTGTGATGGTGGGTGCAATTGTAAACTGTGATTTCTACCTGAAATATGCACTTTTTTTCTAACAAAAACTATCCTATACCATGAATATGTTATCAGACTGTCATCTGAAGAGGTTTTTTCTTGGTTAGTGGATATCAATATCTTAGTTGAGCCGAATTGGTGATAGCACCTGAAGGAGTAAGAAACTGATGGAGTTAGAATAGTGGTGTATTTTGCTAACGTGTTTAGCTAATAGATTTACATATTTTGTCTTCCCTGTAACACATTTTTAAAAATCTGAAATGGTGGCTTTATTCACAAGATCTGTATCTTTCATCTGGTGTCTTGGACTTGTGATTTAATGATATTTAGATGCTACTATCTACTTTTGAAGCTATGCTAGGTATGCTAATTAGTGTGTGGGGGGTGGGGGGTGCTCCCGGATCCGGGTTTCTGAGGCAGTAAAAGTTAAGGGAATATCCTCTCTCTGCAATACATGAGTAATATATGACATGAATAGCAAAGCCAGCCAGCTGAAATGTGATCATCTTTATATGTATGAGGGATCTAGGGTCTGGCTGGTCTTCCATTAAAGACACGGACTCAGAGGAAGTATCAGTGTTACAAGATCACTTGGCTGTTTAATTCCTCTGGTTAATATCATATAAATATGTATTTGAAATACATAACAGCTGGAGTGAGTCATTGAAGAAGAGAAAGGCAGGGCATTCCCATGGATGTTCAGTTGACCTGGGTCCAGGAGGCATCCTGTACTGTTCTTAAAAGCWACACTTCACCTCTATTCTATCAGAACTGATWAGGACTGCSTCATCGTTTGCTCACCTCAAAGGTAAATAACGGACGAGGATTCACTGCTATCCACTGAKTGGTTATAAGCCATCCTGATACAGCGATTCTGTTCTATTTCATTCGACTATTTCTTTCAACAGGCCACCAGTCTCTCCAGTGGTCCRTGTGTGTCTGTTGGTTCTCTGMTACTGAAGGAGCTTTCCTCTACTTTGATGTCCCCTCTCGTCTATAGAGGTGACTGTCCCGTTCACTTCAGTCCAAGGATCAAACAGTTCTCCTCTCATCAGCAGCATGTGGACTCTTCATCCTGAGGACAGGACAGGTAAGCAATTGTCATCCTCTCCAGATGGCACGCAAGCAAGCACGTACACACACACACGATCAACACATACACATGGCAGGCAACTTCAGATGCTCTGTAACACATCGTAATGAGCAAATGAACACACAGCCTGCCTAAAAAACTTCAAAGAAACAAGAAACAAGCCATGAAACATTTACAGCTCGTATTTGGATGTTTATGTAGTTTTTCTCCAGCCTACACACATGGTAAAGTAGAGGCACTTATGTGATAAAACAATCAAGGGAAAGCCTCCAAATCACGCTCTCACAGACACACACACACTGCCCTGTCTCTCTCTCTCTCTGTCTCTCAATTCAAT
Organism: Salvelinus sp. IW2-2015; assembly: GCF_002910315.2. Lineage (NCBI taxonomy): Eukaryota > Metazoa > Chordata > Actinopteri > Salmoniformes > Salmonidae > Salvelinus > Salvelinus sp. IW2-2015. The sequence continues at coordinate 294,347 of NW_019942764.1, read as the reverse complement.
TCAATTCAATTCAAAGGGGCTTTTATTGTTTAGCAACCGCGAGGGAGGCAGTACCGTGTGGGAATAGGCTCTTAGGCCATGGGGAAACAGTGAGTTAACCTTTCACGAGCCTCTACCTCGGATCCGGGAGCACCCCCCACACCCCCACAACACTAATTAGCATACCTAGCATAGCTTCAAAAGTAGATAGTAGCATCTAAATATCATTAAATCACAAGTCAACGACACCAGATGAAAGATACACATCTTGTGAATAAAGCCACCATTTCAGATTTTTAAAATGTTTTACAGGGAAGACAAAATATGTAAATCTAATTAGCTAAACACGTTAGCAAAATACACCACTATTCTAACTCCATCAGTTTCTTTACTCCTTCAGGTGTATCACCAATTCGGCTCAACTAAGATATTGATATCCACTAACCAAGAAAAAACCCTCTTCAGATGAACAGTCTGAATAACATAGTTCATGGTATATGGATAGTTTTTGTTTAGAAAAAAAGTGCATATTTCAGGTAGAAATCACAGTTTACAATTGCACCCACCATCACAAATCGACTAGAATTACTAGAAAGAGCAAGTGTAATGACCAATTTACTCATCATAAAAACATTTCATAAAAATAGACAAAGCATAGCAATGGAAAGACCCAGTTCTTGTGATTTCAGACCATATTTCAGATTTTCTAAGCGTTTTTCAGCGAAAACACAATAAATCGATAAGTTAGCATACACACATGAACAAACTTTACCAGAGCATCGATTCAGCCAAAGAGCGCTATAACGTAATCACCGCCAAAAATATATTAATTTTTTCAACTAACCTTCTCAGAATTGCTTTCCGATGACACTCCTGTAACATCATTTTACAATATACATATACAGTTTGTTCGAAAAGGTGCATATTTAGCCATACAAAACCGTGGTTACACAATAAAAATACTAGGAAATCAAGCCTCAAATAATGTCTGACGTCATCTATCAGAGTGATCTAGTTTTAATTGAAAGCTAATCATATACTTGACTAAAAGAATACATGGGTTGACAGCAATCGAAAAGACAAATTAGTTCTTAATGCCAACCGCGGATTTACATTTTTAAAAATTATCCTTACTTTTCAATACAGGGTTGGCCAAGTGAAGCCTATACAAACAAAATGGCGAATTATGCGTTTAAAATATTTCGACAGAAAACACGGTTTAATCATATTAAATATTGCTTTAACTTTGAGCTGTTCTTCATCATATTCTTGGGGCAATGTATCTTTCTATGTTATAAACGTCTTTTGGTCGATAGATGTCTCTGTCCTTCGAAATGTCCACCACCACTGACGCGACTCCCTAAAAACGTGTGTCCAAACTTTCAGAACGCACAACAAAGAATTCCTCCAAAAATCGCACTAAAACGGATATAAATTGATATAAACGCCTCAAATTAACTACATTATGATGTTTTTAAACAACTATAACGACTGAAAACATGACCCGGAGAAATATTGGCTGGTTAGAAAACGATTTGGAACGAGGCAGGTCCGATGGCCTTCACGCTTTGAGGCGCACGTTGGAGAAAGAGGGGTCTCTGTACATTTTTGTCATTTATAATGGCTGTGAACGTCCCATCGACTTCATTGAAAACGTGAATGACGTACAGACACCCAGAGGAAGACGTAGGCAGTGTCGGTTCCTTCATAGCAATTCACTGTGGCCTTATAAACAGACCCCAGATCAGAGGTAAAATTTCCTGAAATCTGAACCCTGTCATGAAAAGTGCTGTGAAATTGTTCTGTACCACTCAGAGACAAAATTCCAACTTCTATAAGAAACTAGAGAAGGTGTTTTCTATCCAATATAACAATAATATGCATATTGTACGATCAAGAATTTAGCACGAGGCCAGTTTATTTGGAAGACAACAAATATGCTAATGCGGAACAGCACCCCTATAGTTGCAAGAAGTTAACATTGCCAAAGCAAATGAGGTAGACAATACACAAAAGTGAAACAAACAAAACGAATTAACAGTAAACATTACACATACAGAAGTTTTCAAACAATAAAGACATTACGAGTGTCATAAATTAAATATAATACAGTGTTGTAACAATGTACAAATGGTTAAAGCACACAAAGTTAAAATAAGTAAGCTAAATTCATGGTTGTATTTACAATGGTGTTTGTTTTTCATGGTTGCCCTTTTCTTGTGGCAACAGGTCACAGGTCTCTCTCTCTCCTCTCTGTCCTCTGTTTGTCTCTCGCTCAGTCTCTTCTCTGTCTGTCTGTCTGTCTGTCTGTCTGTCTGTCTGGTCTGTCTGTCTGTCTGTCTGTCTGTCTGTCTGTCTGTCTGTCTGTCTGTCCTGTCTGTCTGCGTCTGTCTGTCTGTCTGTCCTTGTCTCCTTTGACTCTCTGTCTCTCTCTCTCTGTCTGTTCTCTCTCTCTCGCCTCTCTGTCTGTCTGTCTCTCTCTCGCTCTCTGTCTGTCTGTCTCTATCTCTGTCTCTCTCTCCATCTGTCTCTCTCTCTCTCCATCTCTCTCTCTCTGTCTCTATCTCTCTGTCGCTCTGTCTCTCGCTCTCTCCTCCTCTCTCTTTCTCTGTGTAAAAATTGAAGTGTTGACTGTCTCCACAGGGAACCCGGCCATTTAATGTAAACTGAATCCCAGAGTGATATGAGCTTCAACTCCAGAACACCATGTGGGTGTTTATATCAAAACATATAATTAGTGAGTCAAGTAAATTGTGAAAACTGATATGAAGTGGTCTAGCTACTTGTTTTTATCCTGATTCTTTCTGCGAAAGTATACGTTTATGTAATGCCCCACCTCACACGACACCACACACACACACACACACACACACACACACACACAGCACAAGGCACACACACACTAACACACACACACACCACACGACACACCACAACAACACACACACACACACACACACACACACACATACATACACACAGTCTTGTACAGTTAACCTTGTGGGATCCTACATAGACATGCAAATAGGCCTAAATGTAACAACATATTGCTATACTCTTACCTTGAAAGAAACAATGTGTACCCAGAAACACCTCTCTGACATAGGGTCCAGCATATCTCCCGATGATTTCTTCCTCAAAGAAATCTTGATCCATGATGCCTGAAAAAGGAGGCAAGAGTGAATTATTGTGGAACACATACTATGAGGTGTAGGCTGCAATATTGTATGTACCTTTTGCTTTGTAAATCGCCAAACTTCAAAAATCWAATATGGGCCTAGTCCCTGAAGAGAAATTGCCCCCCACACATGGAGTTTGAACGGATCCTTGGGACTCGGCTTGCTTGATCTTCTTCCTTTTTTTCTGTAGCAATTTTGAGCAATTTGCTCAAGGGCCKRYGTTGYTTCYTCTGTGAAGATGACATTATTGAATATCTCGCCAGCTTTGATCCATGCCTGGGCCTGCAGGATGCAAAGTTCTTTGTTTGWCAGACGAATCATTGGGTCGAAACTACAGAACAGCACAAAACAAGCGAACACACATGGTTAATGTTCTGATAATTTAAAAAATATATATACTGTATATACATAAAACATTTCTTACCGAGTCTTTCCATAAGTCCACGCAAGTTTCTTCAACTGTCTTCTGACTGTAATTAGAGTTATTATTATTATTATTAATTAATTTGTAATTATATAAAAGCCCCTTAGATATTCTCAGATATTCTCACAGATCCTAATGGAAAATACCCCTTAGATATTAATTTAGAGTCCTCCAATCCTCTATTCCTCTTATTGGCAGAGAGTCAAGTCAAGTCATTATACTGTATGTCTACCATAGGCAAAATAAGTCTCACTAGTGTTGAGTAATGTGCTGTTAAATATGGTGTAGGTCTTATTTATTTAAAGAGCATATAAAAGTTTGAGGCAAAAACCTACAACTTTTTTAGCACCGTTTCGCGCTGCTCTGAGGCAAGCATGGGGACTGGTCTTGATAAATCAATTAGATTTTTATTTTCACTTAATCTCCATTTTGGGTATTAGTTAGACAATAATTAGAAAATTAGGGTGTAGAAATGTTATGCTCTTAGTGTAACCTTTATTTAACTAGGGAAGTCAGTTAAGAACAAATTCTTATTGACAAGGACAGCCTACTCCTTCCTCGTTCCCTGCGGGGATTCTTTAGCTAAATAGCCCAGTACTGTCCTGCCGACCGTCACACTGTACAGCGCCATATTTTCCGTTCCAGCAAGTAACCGGTCAAAAGTTTGAACACACCTACTGATTCCGGGATATTTCTATATTTTAAATATTTTCTACATTGTAGAATAATAGTGAAGACATCACAACTATGAAATAACACCGGTCTCCCGCATGCCTTGCATTCTGTAGTACAGACATGGCCTGCTCTCCCTTATGTAAGGTATTAGGCACGTTCCCATGTTTACTACAGTATGTAATGTAGACTGCACAGTAGCCTAATAAACAAATAAACACATTTTGTTAATAAAATAATGATAAAAAATACTCTTTCAAAATGCAGATGTTGATTTAGTTATGGATTCATAACAAATTACTATGGGAATAAATATCACTGATTTACAGAAATATTGGAACAAAGTTGTCTAACGAAGGCAAACAATTTAGAATTCTCCAATCGTCTAGCCTACTCCCAACCGTTACGTTGTACAGCGCCATATTTTCCATTCCATCCTAACGGAAACCCATAGAAACAGCATAATATTAATACAATTAATTAAGCCACATTTATATAACCCTAAACTTATCCCAAAAACCTAAACTTAACCCTAAACCTAACCCTAGCTCCTAACCCTACCCTTAACATCATTCGAACCCTAACATTAATTCTAACCTTAACCCTAAACCCCCTTGAAATAGCATTTGACCTTGAGGGGACTGCCCCCAGTTTGTCAATTTTGTAATTTCCGGTTCTTGTCGGACTTCTGGTCACCACACGAATAGTTAAACACACACACACACACACACACACACACACCACACACACACACACACACACACACACACAACACACACACACACACACACACACACACACACACACACTCACACTTTTATGATTATAGAAATGAAGAGTGTTCTTCCATCTCCAACGTCAAAACTCCATTATGTTACTATTGAATACAGCAGCGAGAGGCCAAGAGGATATTGACAATGGTCCTCATTAGCTGTTATCATCTACACACTCAAAGAATATCCTGCCTCTCACACTCATCACACCCACACCACTGGGTAGAGAAAGGCTGAATAACCCTGTCGCTTCCCCAGAGCAGGATGTCGCTCTTTTGGTCTTTTTCGCTATCTCTCTCTGTCTTTCTCTGGATCGCTTGCTGTGAATAATGTGATACGCCTCTGCCTGTAATATTTGATTTGGATTTACAAGTGCGGGGTCAAGTTTATTGTCGGGCCACAGGGGGTTGTCACTAGTTACCACAGCCACAAAGTCATTAGCCCCGCCTATTTCTTAAATGTATCTTCTTAAAATGTGATTTTAAACCTAACCATAACCCTAACCTTATCCACACTGCTATCCTTAAGCCTGAAACTGTCAACAATACAGCCAATGTGACTTGGTGGCTGTGGTAGCTAGTGGAAACCGACCCTATACCTCAGTGGTCGGGCGCTGGTGAGGACGGTGTGTTGGGATGCTGAACTGTTTCCTTTCTCCTCCTCCTCTACTGCTCCTATGGCGGGCTCTCTACAGAAGTGTCTTCCCCATGATGGGGTGTGTGATGTTTTCATCCTGACATTGACTGACACTGATTATGACTGAGCTCTCTCCGGAGCCTGGAGAGGAGAGGGTGTGCTCTGAACATTTCTCCAGGTTTTGGAGAGAAAATGACTGCACCGCAGAATGTTCCTGGGCGTGACACGGAAGTTGTGTCAATGCTGGGGGGTCTGGAGACCCAATGTCTACTGTGCATCGTAAGGGAAGTTTGTGCCCCCACATCGCCAAAAGGTTAGTGGACAGAGTATAGGGCCTAATCTATGGATTTCACAAGACTGGGCAGGGTCGCGGCCCACCCACTGGGGAGCCAAGCCCAACCAATCAGAATACGTTTTTCCCCACAAAAGGGCTTTATTACAGGCAGTAAAAGTCTTGTGTAGCTCAGTTGGTATAGCAGTGTGCATGCAATGCCAGGGTTGTGGGTTTGATTCCCACAGGGGACCAGTATGAAAATGTATGCACTTGCTCTGGATAAGAGTGACAACTAAGTAACAAAAATAGAAATGCTCCTGTTTCATTGGATGGCTGGTCTCTGATGATTCCTCTGGTGGAGGTCCTGGGTCTGTGTGGTCTACGGTTGTGAGGCTGGTTGGAAGCACTGCCAAATTCTCTAAAATTATGTTGGAGGCAGCTTATTGTAGGGAAATGAACATTCAATCCTCTGGTGGACATTCTTGCAGTCAGCCAATTGCATGCTCTCTCAGAACTTGTGGCATTGTGTGACAAAACCGCACATTTTAGAGTGGCTTTTCATTGTTCCCAGCACAAGGCGCACCTGTGTAATGACCATGCTGTTTAATCAACTTCTTGATATGCCACACCAGTCAGGTGGATGGATTATCTTGAAAAGGACAAATATCAAAAAAAGTTTGAGAAATAGCTTTTTGTGTGTGTGGAAAATATCTGGGATCTTTTATTTCAGCTCATGGAACTTGGGACCAACACTTTACACGTTGTGTTTATATTTTTTCACCAAATGGACATAGCACGTTGGCCAATATGAATCATGTACCCAGGGCTCATTTGGAATGTGCCATTCTGCCTTGCAGMTACATGTCCATTAGTTTGGGTAGTGTGTGCGTTTAAGGAGGGTGGTTTATGAGGTTACTGTTTATGTGTGAGGAACATGTCTCGAGCATAATTGAATATACGTCGAGACAAGAATAAGTGGAGAGGTGTGTCGCGAAGACGCGCTACAGGCATGTCTCACTCCACAGTTGTGCAACGACTCACATCAATTCATGTGCACTATTTGTTTCATTGTGTCAATTGTTTGCCAATGTTTTCAATGCCCTGTGAAATATGTAGTCATCACTAAAGTTGCTGTTAATCACAACATATTCCCCATTAATATAGAACGTTTGGTTACTGAAATGTTGATAATTCATTAAATATAGACATTCATACCATTCTTCAAGTGGAAACATTGTTTGGAGAGCACAAACTGTTCAACACTTGTGATAAACTGTTAATTTAATTGCATTTATCAGTTTACTATCAATTTCTTCTTGTCTTTGTTTGGAGAGCATGTGCCCGGTTTCTCAGTCATGAGCTTCTACACCTGCATTGCTTGCTGTTTGGGGTTTTAGGCTGGGTTTCTGTACAGCACTTTGAGATATCAGCTGATGTAAGAAGGGCTATATAAATACATTTGATTTGATTTGATTTGATGGTCAATGTTGTGTGAACGCAAGTGCTTTAGCATGCATAGATATACTGTACCTGGCCTGCGCGCCATGAATAGGTGTGGCCAAAAGTATTTAAGTGCCGGTTTGGGGATGATGTAGTTAACTTTCGGGTAACTCGAGGGGAGGATGGTAGACTCCACCTGTGCTTTATTGGTTAAGGCAGGTTGTCTGAGAGGCTTTCTTTTGAAAGAAGACATTCAAGTCAGAACTTTGTATATTCATTATATTTGTAAACATCACCATCATCTTTGAAACACCAGCATTGTGTATATAAATCTTAAACTCATTTGCACCGGTGCACTGGAGTCTCACGTGCGCATTGTTCCACATCTCCTCRGCATGCCGGAACCACTAAGCTTCCGCAGGAGCCGCAGTCTAGCCCGGGGTCCATGGGGCCAGGGCCGGCTGGAAACCCAAAACACTGGAAAGGGGTCAGCCCAGTGGAGGAGTGACGTAGAGAGTTCTGGGCGTACTCTGCCCAAGGAAGGAAATGTGCCGACGGGTCCTGACACTGACTCCTCAGGAACCTCCCCAGCTCCTGGTTCATCCTCGCCAACTGCCCGTTAGACTGAGGCTGATACCCGGYTGTGAGGCTAACCGTGACCCCGAGCTTCTACAAGAAGGCCCTCCATACTCGGGATGTGAATTCGGGGCCACGGTCCGAGACGATATCCCCCCGGAAGGCCATAATGCCGGAAGAGTGCCTCAGTGACCTGGAGAACGGAGGGAAACCCAGGAAGAGGGATTAATCGACATGACTTGGAAAATATATCCACTACCACCAGAATGGTGGTGAAACCATCAGAAGGTGGAAGATCAGTAACAAAGTCAATGGATAGATGGGACCAAGGTCACTGAGGCACGGGAAGCAGCAGGAGCTTCCCTGCTAGAGCATGCCGGGGGGATTTTGTTTGAGCACACATGGAACAGGAGTAGACATACCGCGTAACATCTTGCACCAAGGTGGTCCACCAGTATTTCTCAGTGATGGAATGCTTGGTGCAAGAAATACCTGGGTGTCCAGCGATGACAGCTATGTGTGCCCAGGTCAGCAGCCAATCCCTTATCACTGTGGGAACGTAGATGCACGTGGGAGTACAATTCCAGGGTGCAGGCTCCCTCTCGAGAGCCTGTCTGATGTCCACATCTACGTCCCTAACCACTGGACCAACATCTTGGGAGGATGGGATTATGGGTGCCCTCTGGACAGGAGCCTCTCCCGAATCATAGATACGGGACAGGGCATCGGCCGTGATGTTCTTAGAACCTGGGCGATAGGTCAGCGTGAAGTCGAACCTGGTGTAGAAGAGGGCCCACCTGGCTGGGCTCAGATTCAGTCTCCTTGCTGTATGTATGTACTCAAGGATCCGATGGTCGGTGAGGATGACGAATGGTTCCTTGGCACCCTCCAGCCAGTGTCTCCACTCCTCAAATGCCAACTTCACCACCACGWGATCCTGATCACCGACATCGTAATTCCTCTCTGCAGGGGACATTTTCTTGAAGAAGAGAGCACAAGGATACAATTTTAGTGGGTCCCCATATCTTTGTGACAAAACTGCCCCCACACCCACCTGCGATGCGTCTACCTCAACCACAAAAGGTAGCGTGGGATCTGGGTGTTTTAGCAAGGGGGCTGAAGTGAAATGCCCCTTCAGAAGAAATTCCTCATCGGCTGTTGGAGACCAAACCAACCTACAAGGCCTACCCTTGAGGAGGGAGGTGAGAGGGACGGTGACAGTGCTGAGGTTCCTGATGAAGCGTCGGTAAAAGTTGGGAAACCCCTTGGTGGTTGGGACTGGCCATGACTTTACCGCATCTACCTTCTTGTCTTCCATCCTCACTCCCTGCGGGCTGATTTGGTAGCCCAAGAAGGAGACAGCCCTCTGGTGGAATTGGCACTTCGCCTTGGCAAACAGGTGGTTAGCCAAGAGGCTTTCCAGTGATGTGATCTTCCAGGATGGTCGAGAAGATCAGGATGTCATCGATGTACACAATCACCTGACATCTGAGCATGTCCCTGAACACTTCGTTGTCAAATGCCTGGAACACTGACAGAGCATTGGCTAAGCCATAGGGCATAACCAAGTACTTGTAGTGACCAGACATCGTGCTGAATGCAGTCTTCAACTCATCGCCCTCCCGAATGTGAATGAGATTGTAGGTACTCCCCAGGTCCAGTTTGGTGAAGAACCGGGCCCCACAGAGCTGCTCGGGACAGGATTCRGACACTTCGTGGTGATGTCATTGAGTCCATGCTAATCGATACAAGGGCGTAATCCTCCCTCCTTCCTGGCCACGAAGAAGAAACCAGCTGACGCAGGGGACATGGACCTGCGGATGAAACCCTGTTGGAGCGCCTCTTGAATATAGTCCTCCATGGCCTGGGTCTCAGCCACCGACAGAGGGTAGATGTGTCTGCGCGGAGGTGTAGCACCGGAAAACAGGTCAATGGCACAGTCCCAGGGGCGATGAGGAGGGAGACAGGTAGCGCGGGTCTTGGAAAATACCTCCATTAGATCCTGATATTCTTCTGGGATGTTGGACTGGAGGGCAACCACAGGAATCTCAACTGACGTGGAACCATAGGGGACAGGAAATCAGGTCTTCCGGCATTCCGGCATTCTTATCCTCGACCATGAGACAGTAGGGTTATGGAGCTGAAGCCAAGGTAGGCCGAGGATGATCTTGTGAACTGGTGATGAAGAAGGAGATGTTTTCCTGGTGATTGGGCTCCACGTGAGGGTGATGTGTGTGATGGTCCCAGATCCTAGAGGCCGACTGTCGAGACCTTGCATCGGAAAAGGAGAGGAGAGCGGGTAGGTAGTAATATAGAGAGAGGCAAGGGTCTGATCTATAAAGTTCTCCGCAACGCCGGAAATCCACTACATCACGTGAGAGAAGCGATGAAGATGCCCCCAGAGGAGGTTATCCAGACAGATGGCCATCGGCAATGAGTGCATCCAGGGTGAGGTTGTCATCTCAGCAGGCCAGTTCCGTTTGAACCTCCTCACGCCGACCTCTTCTAAATAACGTGCTGAGCTCCGGCTTATTCCATCCACTGAAAGCTGCTACTGTCCAGAAGGTAAGCGCATATTCAGCAGCCATCTGACTCCCCTGCTGGAGCTGAAGCAGATGCTCACCTCCCGTTCTGCCCTCTGCGGAATGATCGGAAATACATTTAAACAAACAGAGCCATGAACTCCTCATAAGACTATAGATTCTCCTCTCCTCTCTCCCAAACGGCCGTAGCCCTTTCCAATGCCCGCCCAGTCAGCAGAGAAATAACCGTGGCAACCTTAGACCTCGTGGTGGTGGGGGCTCCCATCTGATGTGCAAAATAGAGGGAACACTGAAGGAGGAAGCCATGACATTTGGATGGTGTCCCGTCTTATTTCTCCAGGAGGGCTAGAAGGGCTTTGCTGACCTGAGCGGGTTGCTGAATGGGCTGGTGTGCTGACTCGTTGGGTAGACTGGCTCTATAAAATCCTGCTGCGGAGAACAACTTCCATGGCCGTCCCCAGTTGAGCCAGCTGATCATGGTGTTGACAGAAAAAGGTCACCTTGTTCATTGATCGTCTGGGAGATGTCCGATTGTCCTGCTGCTTCCATATTTTGAGTTAGTAGTCTATAATGATGGGGTTTTGATTTGGAAGCAGTAGCAACGTCTTAATAAAACAACAAAACCAAGAACACGGCACTAACATGAGGCCGTATGCCAATACACAAGAACAATACCAACTATTGAGTGAACATGGGAGAGTGACATAAAGGGGAGGAAATTATGAAGGTAATGAAGTCCGTGTGTGAATCATAATGATTCACAGGTGCGCGTAATGATGCGCGGCAGGTGTGCGTAATGATGAATCCCAGGACCGGTGGTTAGTATTCTGCTGACGTCGTATGCCGGAGGGGAGGAGCAGGAGAAGACGTGACAAGTGCAGAGGAGATTGGTACGAAATCTGTAGCCTAACCGTCACTTCAAAAGCACTCCACGATCTGGGAGTCTCTGCATTTTAACTTTATGCTTGTTGTAATATAGCATGATATAAACAGAATTCAATATAATTACAATGCAAGAACCCACCCCAAAATCGTGGCCCCTTGCCGATTTCAACTGCCCCCTTAGTGACTTTATGCTGCAGGCCAAAATAATTTGGAGTGTGCGCGTGTGCAGCATATCCTTTTTGTCTTCTACCGAAATCAATACCAAACCAATCGGGTGTTTGTTCGACGAAACAAAGCTTCGGATGTTATTGATCACGTGCTTCTGATAAAGTGAGACAGGCAATGGCACACTGCTTCGAAGTACACTGATTCTGACGCATGCCTTGGAGCTACGGCATCAAACGTAGCATTGCTACACATCACTTTGCAAGCCAGCATAATGTGCCCTGTGAACCAGGTGGTTCATAACACCACTGTCTTAGGGCAAAACATGGCCATCAACTTGACCATTTACTATATACACTGAGTAAACAAAACATTAAGAACACCTGCTCTTTCCATGACATAGACTGACCAGGTCAATCCAGGTGAAAGCTATGATCCCTTATTGGTCTCTTGTTAAATCCACATCAATCAGTGTAGATGAAGGGGAGGAGACAGGTTAAGGAATATTTGTTTAAGCCTTGAGACATGGATTGTGAATGTGTGTCATTCAGAAGGTGAAAGGGCAAGACAAAGGATTTAAGTGCCTTTGAACGGGTATGGTAGGAGGTGCCAGGCGCACTGGTTTGTGTCAATAACTGCAATGCCCGCTGTGTTTTTCACGCTCAACAGATTCCTGTGTGTATCAAGAATGGTCCACCACCCAAAGGACATCCAGCCAGCGTGACACAACTGTGGGAAGCATTGGAGTCAACATGGGCCAGCATCCCTGTAGAACGTTTTCGACACCTTGTAGAGTCCATGCCCCAACAAAATGAGGCTGTTCTGATGGTATGTTCCTAATGTTTGGTATACTCAGTGTATGTAATGCATTGTCATAAAGAGTTATATTTTAATACAATTTTTAATTGATCAAATTCAGCTACATAAGGAAATAACTTGGTGAAGTCCTTAGGACTGAAAATGAACTAATTCAACAGCCATGTTTCTGTCACGCCCTGACCTTAGAGATCCTTATTTATTCTCTATGTTTGGTTAGGTCAGGGTGTGACTCGGGTGGGAGAATCTGTTTTCTATTTCTTTGTTGTTTTTGCCTAGTGTGGTTCCCAATCAGAGGCGGCTGTCTATCGTTGTCTCTGATTGGGGATCATATAATAGTTGTCATTTTCCGTTTGGGTTTTGTGGGGTGTTGTTTTCCGTTTAGTATCTGTGCCTTACGGAACTGTTCGCTTTCGTTTTTGTATTRGTTATTTTTGTTTGAGTGATTCTTGACAATAAAGATCATGAACACTTTCCACGCTGCGCTTTGGTCAACTTTTCCTTCTACTAACGACGGACGTTACAGTCTCTGTCATTAACAAATACAGTCATGGGTGGTAGCTCTACATTTCACTCAAAAAAGCAAGGCACACTGAGAAATGATATTGGGGTAATTATACCACCACCCAAAAGCACACTTTGTAGACTGGAAGGGCAAATGGCCATCATTGCTTGTTTATTTGTATGTGTTGGGCTTTAGCTGAGATTATTCCTTACATCGTCAAGTGTATTTGTCCAAGCCTCAATTGTTTCTTGACTAGCACCATTTATTCTCGCTGGCYATAATTCCAATGTTATAACTTATAATATTAATTGTATCCACTGGCGAATATGGACAGAGTGAGGTAATTGCCTTCTAAGAGCCAACAACTTTTTTTGTGGCAGTGCTGCCTGCCAACAGTAATTGTCTCTGATTTATTGAGAGATTCAAGGAGCTATCATCGTTAAGTAACAAGGTAGATGCAAAGCATTGAATATTTACAAACTTTGTCCCAGAAGCAATTAACTGCAGGACTGGAGGATTTACCTACCTGATTTAGGGGACAKGGTGAGCAGTTGGGAGTCGGGCCAATTTCCTGTGCTCATGTTGTCACGTGTAGTTTCATGTCATCACATGTTGAAATGTTGCATCCCTATGTTGTCACATTTATTTCTAATTCATTTCACATAAAGATAATGTTCTCACATGTAATCACGTTGTCATGTGTAGTTTTATGTTGTCACATGTTGCTTCACGTTTTCTTGTTATCACATTAACTTCACATTAAATCATGTGATCACGTGTTCACGTGAAATTCATGTGGTTTTCCCGTAAGGGTAACCTCGGAATTAAAGTCTATTGTTAACTTACTGTTAACCTTTGAATTGTTTTTGTTTTAACCCTGTAACCGCTTAGAATTAACCCTGTAACAACACGTAATTAAGGKTTCAAAAATAGACTTTCATTCATAATACGTTGAATTTATAAAGTGAAACTATCAGATCCTGTTGCTACATGGCCCACCTCAGCCGTAACCTCTAGGGAAACGAGACCTGACAGTGGAGATAAATCACATTTAACCATACATGAGGAGGAGACCGGGGGAGCAAGAGTCAGATTCCCCTGGGTTAACTCCCACCCACACCTCTGCAGGTCCCACCTGTACCCAGAAGGGTGAGTTCAGAGCAGGGGTGAGAGGTGAAAGGGAAGGGGTCAATGGGTATGAAATACGTTTTCACACTGTAATGTACTTGACAGTTCCCATTATCCTCTCCTCTTCCAGTAAAAACCTGGCCCACACAGATGGAGTCTTAAAACACACACACACGTGCACACACACACCAGACTCCCAGTTCCAGACTGTGTATGTGTGTGAATAGTTTGTGGGATGAGGGTGGACTTTCAGTATTACTGTGGTCTGTTGCATCTCGCTGCCTGCCCAGAAATACTGATATCTTCATTGAGAATGATCCGCTAATCCAATCCCCATCATTCTGGACCAGGTGTGTCTTATTTTCCGCTGCATATGTTCCCAGACACCCAGATAAATGGATATTAATGAAATGCTGTCAGTGATTAATGTTGATGTGAGTAATGCTGAAGGGAATAATAATTTAATGGAATCATACATATTTGTGAGGTAAATATATGCCATTTAAATTGAGCTCCTGTTCAAGGCCCAGTTAGTAAGTAAGTAAATCTTGTCTGAACCGGAATAGTCCATAGGGCAGGAGCCTATCTCCTGTTGTAGCGTATCAAAGTTTAWTTTTCACGTGCGCCGAATACAACAGGTTTTCACAACCTTACAGTGAAATGCTTACTTACAGGCTCTAACCAATAGTGCAAAAAAGGTATTAGGTGAACAATAGGTAAGTAAATAAATAAWAACAACAGTAAAAAGACCGTGAAAAACAGTAGCGAGGRTATAAACAGTAGCGAGGCTATATACAGTAGCGAGGCTATATACAGTAGCGAGGCTATAAAAGTAGCGAGGCTACATGCAGACACCGGTTAGTCAGGCTGATTGAGGTAGTATGTACATGTAGATATGGTTAAAGTGACCATGCATATATGATGAACAGAGAGTAGCAGTAGAGTAGCGTAAAGAGGGGTTGGTGGGTCGTGGGTGGCATGACACAATGCAGATAGCCCGGTTAGCCATTTGATTACCTGTTCAAGAGTCTTATGGCTTGTGGGTAAAAACTGTTGAGAAGCCTTTTTGTCCTAGACTTGGCACTCCGGTACCGCTTGCCATGCGGTAYTAGAGAGAACAGTCTATGACTGGGMTGGCTGGGGTCTTTGACAATTTTTAGGGCCTTCCTCTGACACTGCCTGGTGTAGAGGTCCTGGATGGCAGGCAGCTTAGCCTCAGTGATGTACTGGGCCGTACGCACTACCCTCTGTAGTGCCTTGCGGTCGGAGGCCGAGCAATTGCCGTACCAGGCAGTGATGCAACCAGTCAGGATGGTCTCGATGTTGCATCTGTAGAACCTTTTGAGGATCTCAGGACAAATGCCAAATCTTTTTAGTTTCCTGAGGGGGAATGGGCTTTGTCGTTCCCTCTTCACGACTGTCTTGGTGTGTTTGGACCYTTCTAGTTTGTTGGTGATGTGGACACCAAGGAACTTGAAGCTCTCAACCTGCTCCATTACAGCCCCGTCGATGAGAATGGGGGCGTGCTTGGTCCTCCTTTCCCTGTAGTCCACAATCATCTCCTTTGTCTTGGTTACATTGAGGGATAGGTTGTTATTGTYGCATGCGGCAGCTTGATGTACAAGTACACCCCCTGACGGAAAGGATGGTAGTTCAAGAGCCAGTTCTTGTATACATAGACTCCAAATGTATCCTCTCCTGGAGTATTCTGAGTGCCAAAAAGCATATTTAGAAAACAATGAAACTATTTTTTGTCCAGGAACATACTATCAGTGAACTGTTAGTCCTGTACAGAGTAATGTACAAACCAGATACACGTGACTTTCTTAAACCTCTCAGTGATGCTGAGCTGTGTTTATAGGAGAGGAGAGAGACTTCAGGGTCACTGTAATTGAAGATGTTGTCCATTAACGCTTCAGTACTAACACCCAAGGAGGACAACTGTGCTGCATATCTTTTTGAAAAATATTCACTATTTGATGCTCATAAACTGATACCAGGCTGAGAGTGGAGATTCCTGAAGGAGCTTTTAAATGTGCCAATAAGTAATTAGTTCTCCTTCGAGCACAAATCTGTCARTTCAATGACATCTTGGTGATCTTAATAGAACGCTTTTATTTCTGATAGTCAATAATACGGAGCTCCTCCGGAAAAAAATAATATTTAACTCTTCAGCAAATTCAAATATCTGTCACCTAGCMAAAAGGCATTGATGTTTTCCCGAAAAAAGCTTACCATGGTAATGCCGTCTGAAATCCTATGTTTTAAATTGGGCTAGCTATCACTGTTGTGAATTTACTTCAAGATGAGAGAATTTCTTGAAGGTCACATTTGACTCATTTAAAAGAGGCATTGGAAAACCACTCACTGCTTCAAAACAGGACAATAACACTCAGGGCCCTTATTCACAAAGGGTCTCAGAGTGGGAGTGCTGATCTAATATCAGGGCCCGTCTCCACAAAGCATCTCAGAAAAGTCTCTAGGAATCTTGTTAAAACCTGTTTTAAGACCAAAAAAAAAACTCCCAGCTCAGAGTAGGTTTTAGGATGATGTTAAGACGCTGCCCAGACAAACTCTGAGAGAGGAGTAAAATAAACTCAAAGTTTTATCTCAGCTGGTAATTACGACAGTTTGAGGGACCTTAAAGAAAGATAGGGATGATGCTGATTGGTTATTCCCCATAATTTGCAACAATGTCAATGGCAATAAGGCATCGTCAGCTGAGAACTGTAAAGCACGTTTAAGACAACCACAGTGAATGTGACTGTACAACAAATGTTGCAATGGTAAAACGTTTGATATCATTTTAGCCTGACACAATAATTTAGTCTACTCTTAATTATTGCCTAATATTTGGGCACACATAACTTGGTTAAAAATCAAATTCTGATGGTTAAAAGAGGAATTTTGACAATATTACAGTTACATCAACACACTAGTCGTCACTCCCGTTTTAACAACTCTAAATCGCTTTGGTACAGTAGGCGTCAAGTCACTTGCCGATAACGTTGCATACAACGTTCCATACAACGTTCCATACAACGTTTGAAATGTCTATCATTTTCATCGAACACAATCAAAGTCAACAAAAGCCCAATTTAGGCATCCTTTTTAACAATGTGATGTTGCGCTTCAAAGGGATAACTTGAAATAACCTGATGTAGGTAATTAAAATAATTGTGTTTCTGTGTTAGCCTAGTGGTTCTAAGTATTTAGGCATATCATGTTATATAGGCCTCGTGAAAGCATTGTCAAAAACGCAAGAGCTCCTATTCCATGTAGGTCTCTAGATTATTTATGGTTTGATCACACAGAAATATCAAAGCATTCTTTAACAACTCCAAAGCAATTGCATGTGGCGCAGGAACCACTAACTCGCCACATTTTTCTCTTTTCAAGACACCTGCTGGTAACTCTTAACTGGTTAGGACAGCTCATGAGGTCTACTTAATATCTGTCCACTAGGTGGGACAATTATGACTAAAGCTTTTATTTTTACCCATAAGAGTAAGAGTAAAATGCCTCTATTCTCAGCACTTACGACCAACTTTCTATTCTGAAACGCTTTGTGGATACGGGCCCAGAATCCCACCAGTCCATATTATTCATTAGGAGCTAAAACTGAACCCATATCAGCACTCCTACCCTGAGAGTGAATATGTGGAACCAGGAGTGGAACCAGGAGTGGAACCAGGAGTGGAACCAGGAGTGGAACCAGGAGTGGAACCAGGAGTGGAACCAGGAGCTCCAGTCGTTGATGAAGTGGTGCTCCTTGAGAAGAACAAAGGGTTTGTTCATAGTGCCTTACAGGTTGACAGTAGTGTCCACAGGGACTATACACACACACACACACACACACACACACACACACACACACACACACACACACACACACACACAACCACACCACACACACAGGCTGTTATCAGATAGACACTGTTGTCCACAGGCACTAATACTCCGAGGCAGCTATTCATCTATCACCTCGGTGTAGGGAACAGTTGTGGATTCAGGCGACGAGTGGTGTGTTTGTGTGGACGTGCGTGCATGTGCACTGAAGTGATGGAGCGGTGTAGAGAGGGGGAGAGATGATTTGAAAGATGTTCAGCCAGCTCCTGCTATTTATGTCTATTTTCCTCAATGGATTGGGTTGCTGTAGGCCGCAGGCGTGTCAAACTCATTCCACAGAGGGCAGAGTGTCTGCAGGTTTTTGTTTTTTCCTTTCAATTAAGACATAGACAACCAGCTGAGGGGAGTTCCTTACTAATTATTGCCCTTAATTAATCAATCAAGTACAAGGGTGGAATGAAAACACATAGACACTTGGCACTCCGTGGAATGAGTTTGACACATGCTGTAAGGGATAGCAATTCATATTGATTATTGTATGAGCAACTGATTCCCCATTCTGTAAGAATAGGCTGGTGTTTACTTGCATCTCACCCCTAGTGTATTACCCAGCATAATACCTCTTTCTCCTGTTCCTAAAAACCAGAGGTTTCAACTCTTACCCTATGTGGCCCGGAGCCTGCTGGTTTTCTGTTCTACCTGATAATTAATGGCACACACCTGGTGTCTCAGGTCTAAATCAGTCCCTGATTAGAAGGGAACAATGAAACATTGCAGTGGCACTGGCTTCGAGGTCCAGAGTTGAGTTTGAAGTCTATAAACCTTCTCTGCCACAGCTTTCTATTCCATATCTCTGCATCAGCAGTATCAAATACCCACATGTAAGCATCTGTAACGTTCTCTGTATTTTTTGCCGTATTTCCTTTTGTACCATCGAGATGTATCTTATAAAAGCATGTGCAATTGAATTATCACCAATGTAAAGTCTCCATTCGGTATCCGTCTGTGTTTTCCTACAGACTGTAGCCCCAGGAGAATGCTATTCACCGTGTAGAASTGATCCCTGTGTTAATTTGAGCTCTGCTTGAACACAGTGACAGTCAGAGGTGTACCTTAGTAGGGAATCCACCTGGGAGAGGCTACATTAGCGTCATGTCATTCCTGTGTTCTCTCTCTCTTCAGGGAATGTTCTCCCTGGGGACTGTTCCTCTCCTGGAGGTTCCTCTCTTTCTTTTTTCCTTTCATTCTCATGGATAAAAACCCTCCACAGATACTGTATATCTTGAGCCATTCAGTACCGTCACATGCATGCAATAATATGATTCTTGTGAATAGTCAGATTAATATAATAGTTTGATTTTAAACGTGTACATTCTTTGCAAGAAGAACGATTTCCGTAATAATCCTGTCTACATGGACGCAGAAAATCCCCAATCAAATTAACATTATTCAACCGCGCCCATGTTATTTTTGAGAAGGTTATTTGATTCTGAGTTTGGACATATAACATTTGTAGGTGAAAACTATGTCCAAGATGCATACTTTCCAAACACACTCACGCATAAGAGGAAGGTTTGRTGGTGCTGGCACATGRGCATATCAAATACACTGCTGGAACGCTGATTAAGCTTTTTACATGTCCTAATCATTTGAACGATTGCCCAGAAAATGACATTTTAATCGGCAGATTAAGCAGAGTAAGGTGTTTAAATGACTAATGCCATACTCGGCCTACTACCATAATACGTTAATATTTAAATATTAGTGTGCATGTAAACCTACTCACTGTGTTCGCTGTAATGTAAATGTACACTGTTAATATGAAGTGTTTTGTAACACCCAAACTAGTGGCAATAGCTGCCACCAACTCAAAGGAGACAAAACAGGAGTATTGAAACAC
The DNA here is from genome assembly GCF_002910315.2 of Salvelinus sp. IW2-2015. Taxonomy (NCBI): domain Eukaryota; kingdom Metazoa; phylum Chordata; class Actinopteri; order Salmoniformes; family Salmonidae; genus Salvelinus; species Salvelinus sp. IW2-2015. The sequence continues at coordinate 274,603 of NW_019942764.1, read as the reverse complement.
ATCATCCTGAAAGGTTTTGAAACATTACATGGTGTGTTGTAACACCACTTACAACTACCGGAAAAGGTTGAAAACACTATTTTGGTGTTTTAAATCCTGTCTAGTGCAGAATTAGATCGTCTCTTCTTGAGTATTTTCATAGATTTATGTATCTGATCATTTGCCAGTTTAAACGATTTTGGCAGGGAATGTTGAACACAGTACTCATTCCAACAACAGCAACTTGAGGTTTTACAGACAATTTTGTAGGATACTGTATTTTTTCTGGCATTATAACTTGGAAATGTGGGAATGGGTCATCACATTGAACGTAATTTTGCCTGACGGTTTTGACATACGTTCATCATGCTCCATTACACCTCACGGAAAACAACATGCTGCTTAATACTAATATAGAATAATACTTTTTTTTTCTTCAAACATGCATACAACATTTTGTGAATGAATCATAAAGGCATTTTTTTATTACCCACAATCCTCTAAAAACAGATTGGAAATGCAAGGTGATTAAAACCATTTAAATTCTATTCATTTAGCAGATACTCATATCCAGAGCGACATACAGGAGCAATTAGGGTTAAGTGCCTTGCTCAATGGCACAATGACATAATTTTCACCTAGTCAGCTCAGGGATTTGAACCAGCAACCGTTCAGCTACTGGTTGAACACTCTTAACTGCTAGGCTACCAACTGACCCAAAGACTTCCAATGTTTTTAGTCAATCACTAAATTGCATCTCTCTTTGGTTATCCTCATGAAAGGTACTTACAGTTTGAGCAACATATTAAGTTGGATTTATACTTAAATATTTTGGGGGTATTTTGACAGATATGGATACACAGCAAAATGGCCTGTGTWACCTAGTGTTGATTTTTCAGTGTAACATTTCTAGTGTTGATTCTAGTGTTGGCGTTAATAACCAGTTTTGTACCTAAACCACACCCATCATTATCATATTTCCCAGCATGCTCTATTGCAGGTAAAAATAATTATACAAATGTAAAATATAAAAAATGTGTCAACTGATCCAATATGTTAATTGGACTAATTGCACCCGTTACTAAAATGGTTATTCCAGTTTAAATGGTTTAGTTAGTCTCATAACTTAGTTATAGGATAGGAATCTGGGAATGAGGATGGTGGACCAGACTGCACGCTTTGGACAGGCCTAAGGCTAGGGCGGTAAAATGGTGGACAGGAAAAAAAGAAGGAAAGGGGAACATAGGATGTATTATGTGTAAATATGGAGTGGGGGATTACACAAGCCTTCTGGAAGATCTGGTGAAGGAGAAGATGATGGACAAGAAATAAAAAAGGAGAAAAGTGGAATATGTTTTGAGTGAATGTGGAATGCGGGATGACAACTTTTGGAAGAGCTACAGAATGTCACGATCGTCTTCGGGTGAAAGAGAGGACCAAGGCGCAGCATGGTATAAATACATATTTGTATTTATTTCAGAAAGACGAAGAACACTAACACAAACTAAACAAAGATCGTGAAGCTATACAAAACAAATAAGTGCAGCCACTGGCAACTTACACATAGACAATTACCCACAACCTACCTAATGACTATGGCTGCCTAAATATGGCTCCCAATCAGAGACAACGATAGACAGCTGTCTCTAATTGAGAACCAATCTAGGCAACCATAGACTTACATAAACACCTACACTGAACACAACCCCATGAACTCTACAAAAAAAACCTAGACAATACAAACACCCTAGACGAGACAAACACACACAAACATCCCCCATGTCACACCCTGACCTAACTAAAATAATACAGAAAACAAAGATAACTAAGGCCAGGGCGTGACACAGAAGGAAATTGATAGTGACGAGAGTGAGGTTGAATTAACTGCGGTGGCAGGTGCAGCGATGACCACCGAGAAGGAGCTGAGTGTAGAGGGAAACGGTGTGGTGAGGAAGATTGGCATCAAGTGCAAAAAGAGTAGCTCCGAGATGGAACCTGACGAGAGTGAAGATTAAGTACCTGCGGTGAGAACCACTGAGTTTGGCCATGATAAAGAAGAATCTGGACCAGTAGGAGTGACATTTTGTGAGAAAGTGGACCCTTGACTTTAGGCAGATCCATTTGTGGTTCCAAGAAAGGAGTTGGGTGCAGTTGAATCAGTGAAGGTAACCTGTAGTGGACTTGTGATATTTGTTTGTGTCTCTTCTGATCAGTGGGAGCAGGCGCTCTGTGATCTGTTTCTTGCTCTTAGGAACAGGGCACCATTGAAATGAGTGATATCTGGGGTAGTGCAAAGTGTGGAGATGGAGCAATTGAAGATTCCTGGTGTTTGTGATGCCCGCCGTTTGGTGCGACGCAGACCTGGTGAGGAGCGTTGTGAAAGTCACTCTCAGTCCTTTTTGAGTTTTGAGTCGGTCTCTACCCGACAAAGTCATGTTATGATATGTCAGTTATCCTGTTAGAGCTTTTGTGCCGAATCCACTGCGTTGTTTGAGGTGCCATGTTTATGTCGCAGTGAGTAGCAGATTTGTGCCAGCACAGAGGGRTTCAGGAAGGTTGCTTCAGTAAGGATGGCTTCTTAGCGTTCATAGCGATGATTATCAACTGTACCGCAGAAATGGAACTTAAATCACAGAAAGTAGATGTTGTGGTGGCTGCTGCAGAGATGTATTTGGGTATACGAGATTTGACTTCAGAAAAGTTACAGGGTGTGTTGAGACGGTGGTGTCCACTCCTCCCAGGCCATTGGCATGGTGCAGGAGCAGATAGGGTCAAAGTAGTGGAATGGGGTAGTGGGTTTTTAATGAGTGTAGGTGGTGGTGTCTAGGTCAAAATTGTACTTTCTTATAGGAACAGGACTAATGAAGAGAATTTAATGTAGGCAGGCTGTGACTGGCCTCACACTCCAGTACAGTAGGTGGCAGTGTATGCACCTAAAAGTTGGATGCGATCCGCCAACCCAATTCCAAAGAAGAATAAGAACTCGGTCTTAGGTCCTCCCAGGCTGCTGGCCTGGTGTAGGATCAGAGCCAAAGTAGTTGAATAGTGATGAGGCTTTAATGGGTGTAGGATTAGTTGGTAGGGCAATTTCTTCATGAAGTGTAATGAATTTATACTACAGAATAGTAGGCCGATACACAACCAATAGAGTAGGTGGTGGCATGCACCTATAACATTTGTTTGCAGACAGACATAATACCGAAGAAGAATAACTTAGTTTTATTCTGAAAGGGGATACCTAGTCAAATTTAAGGGTTGGAGCAGGGAATTTAACCCCGGTCTTTGGTGGGGAGAGAGGTAACATGTCTAAGGTGCATTATCGCTAGATCACGGGCTCTGCACAACTTCCAATCGTTTTTATTATATATACTGAACAAAAATATAAAATCAACATGTAAAGTGTTTCATGAGCTAAAATAAAAGATCCCAGAAATGTCCATGCGCACAGAAGGCTTATTTCTTTCAAAGTTGGTGCACAAATGTATGTACATCCCTGTTAGTGAGCATTTCTCCTTTGCCAAGATAATCCATCCACCTGACAGGTGTAGCATATCATTAAGCTGATTAAACAGCATGATTATTACACAGGTGCACCTTGTGCTGGGGACAATAAAAGACCACAAAATGTTGTCACACAACACAATGCCACAGATTTTTCAAGTTTTGAGAGAGTGTGCAATTGGCATGATGATTGTAGGAATGTCCACCAGAGCAGTTGCCAGAGAATTGAATGTTCATTTCTCTGCCATAAGCTGGCTCCAACATCGTTTTAGAGAAATTGGCAGTACGTCCAACCGGCCTCACAACTGCAGATGACGTGTAACCACACCAGCCCAGGACCTCCACATCCAGCTTCTTCACCGCGGGATCATCTGAGACAAGCCACCTGGACAGCTAATGAAACTGTGGGTTTGCACAACCGAAGAATTTCTGCACAAACTGTCAGAAACCGTCTCAGGGAAGCTCATCTGCTTGCTCGTCGTCCTCACCAGGGTCTTGACCTGACTGCAGTTTGGCGTCATAACCAACTTCAGTGGGCAAATGCTCATGTTCAATGGCCACTGGCACGCAGGAGAAYTGCTCTTCACATTTGAATCTCTGTTTCAACTATACCGGGCAGACGGCAAACAGTGGGTATGGCGTTGTGTATCAACGTTGTGAACAGATTGCCCCGTGGTGGCAGTGGGGTTATGGTATGGGCAGACATAAGCTATGGACAACGAACACTATTTTATTTTATCAATAGCAATTTGAATGCACAGAGATGCTGTGATGAGATAAGGAGGCCCATTGTCATGCCATTCATCCACCACCATCACCTCAGGGCCTCCCGAGTGGCGCAGCGGTCTAAGGCACTGCAGACCCTGGTTTGATTCCAGGCTGTATCACAACCGGCCGTGATTGGGATTCCCATAGGGCGGCGCGCGATTGGCCCAGCGTCGTCCGGGTTAGGGTTTGTCCAGGTTGTCATTGTAAATAATATTTTTTTCTACTTAAATAAAGGTTTAAAAACCTGTACTCCTCCTCATCTCCTTGGTGACTATAACACACCTTATGGAGAAAAAAAAAAACGAATGAATTTCAGATGTGAACGCATGAACCTGCGATGTCATGTGATCACATGTGATTTAATGTGATCACGTGACGGCATGTGAAGCAACATGAGAGAACATGAAAGTACACGTGATAACATGTGAGCACATATGAAAACACAATCTCCATCTCATGAGAAATAAATGTGATAACACGAGACGCAAAATGTGATACCATGACACTACACATGTGAAAACATTTGAGCACATATGAAAACCCAGGTGTCAAATGTAATTGACAATATTTTACTTTGAAAGGCATAATTGACATGAATTCAATTTAAACAGCCACGGTCCATGGAGGTTTTTGTCTAGTTGCGTTCAGAGATGGACAGTACTTCTGTTACATGTATTTGATATATGTATTTCAACTACTTCTGAGTATTTAGTAATTTGTATTACACTGGGCTGAACTACATTCCAATGTATTTTGTAACAAACTTTCGAGAGCTGTAATTTGTATTTACAAAATACTTGTCTATACCCTTTTTTTATAGCATTTCACCATTTTGTGGCCCACTTTCACCCTGCATTGTTATCAGAAGTCTGATGGCACTATGGTGTGATAAGTGTCTGCTAAATGAACAAAATATACTGTAAAGTTGATGTAATTGGAAAGCATGCTGAGTATTATTCTAATGAGCTCCACAGTTCATTTGGTATGTTCATTTTCACATATACTTTTACATTTTGTCTTCATCTGCTGTCTTGTTCTGTCTTTTCTTCCCAGTAGCTTACTTGGTGTGTGAAGTGCTGACTACTCATAACTTTCAGATGATTGTTGACACATCAACCAGGATCAAGGGGTAGGTCAATTTGTGACTTGTTTTTGTAATCAGTGGCAGTTTTGGAAAGGGAGTGGTTTCTCCTCTCCTATGCAATCAGCAATTAGTACAGGGAGGTGTACTCTCCACCTCTGCTAGGCAATTAGCAATTAGTGTTAGTACTTCAGTCTCCCCTAGTTTCTCAGTAGCGGTCATGTCAGTCTCGTTGGCAAAATTAAGACTGTCGCTGAAAACAGAGACGGTGCACTGGTGCGAGTATCTTACCTAGTTATTTTCTGATCATCTCATTTTGCTGTTTTGTAGCTTTGGCAAACTATGCGTGTGTTTTCTATACCTGTTTGCTCCTCTCCATGTGGGCTTTACAGATGCTCCACACCCCTTGGCTGCAACCATTCTAATTTAGTGTACTCTGCGTGCACAATACATGTGGAATTCCGGGTGTCTGGCAGTGTTTGGAACTGTCGATCTGCGGTCAAGAATAGCGATTGAATTTCCGCCTATGCTGCCCTTTTGTTCACATGAATGTTTGGCCCTGATGGAGACATGGATCACCCCAGAGAACACTGCTACTCTAGTTGCTCCCTCTGTATCTGATTACATTTTCTCTCATAGTCCAAGAGCATCTATTCATCGCACTGGTGGCACAAGGCTAGTCATTTCTGGAGTCACTGGAGATTCTCTTTTCTCCCTCTCTCACCTGTCCATCTGCTCATTTGAATTCCATCCTGTCACTTGTCCACTCAAGCTTAAACATTGTTGTAATCTTTCGCCCCACCAGATGCCCTTGGAGCGATCCTTAATTAGCTTGATCCCTTGATAAGATCATTCCCTGACGATAGCTCACTGCTCTTCGTACTTGGCGACTTCAACCTACTGACGTCTGCTTTTGATGCATTCCCTTCACACTCTCTCTCCCCTCCTTGCTTCTTTTGAGCTCAACCTTTTCCCAATACTCTCCAACTCCTAAGGCAGGTATGGTGGAGGAATTACAATACTGTTATTGCAACAGAATAGAGGGTTCTTATTACTATTGTGTCTGTGTGAACTGAAAGTGGGCCTCTGGGAGATTGAACACTGACAGTGGATTTTACGATGGATTGGTGGTGATTACTGCATTCCGTAGCATGATTAGTGACTGACTGGAAGGAACCAGGGAGAGATGGCTTGGAGCCAGACCCTGGTCTCTACACAATGAGGACGGTATTTACAGCAGATACTGTTTGCTGTGAATAATTTGTAACCTTGTGACCCATTCCATACATGTTTGTCATGAACATCCAGGAGGATGGACTTTGCTATAAAATGCTATGGCTAAAACCAGCTGGTTGTGTTCTCAGTGATCACCTCCAGGGGTGATTACCAACCAGCTCATTACTGCAGTAATTAATCAAGTTTGATTGTTTTGAGGAAKTAAGTGTCTGTCCTTTCGATTACAATAATTCCACCATTGGCAATTCACTTTACTAGAGGCCTCATCTCACTGCAGGTCTCTGATCGATACTTTGTTTCCTTTTCTGTCTTCAAAGTAAAAATAAAGAAAAACCCTTGAATGAGTAGGTGTCAACTAGGTGCACTGATTTAAACATAATGGTAAAATCATATTGATCAAGCATATCCTTAACACAACTCAACTTCAATCTACTGAAAATAAATCTGCTATGATTAAAAAATACAGTGCATTTGAAAAGTATTCGCACCCCTTGACTTATTCCACATTTAGTTGCGTACCAGCCTTAAAGTTGATTAAATTACTTTTTCCTCTTCAATCTACACACAATGCCAAAGTGAAAACAGGTTTGTAGAAATAAAAAAGCAGAAACGCTTTTTTACATAAGTATTCGGACCCTTTGAGACTTGAAATTGAGCTCAGGTGCATCCTGTTTCTACAACTTGATTGGAATCCCTCTGGTAAATTCAATTGATTGGACATGACTTGGAAAGGCACACATGTATATATAAGGTCTCACAGTTGTCAGAGCAAAAAACCAAGCCATGAGGTCGAAGGAATTGRCCATAGAGCTCRGAGAGAGAATTGTGTCGAGGCACAGATCTGYGGAAGGGTACCAAAACAATTCTGCAGCATTGAAGGTCCCCAAGAACACAGTGGCCTCCATCATTCTTAAATGGAAGAAGTATGGAACCACCAAGACTCGTCCTAGAGCTMGCCGCCAGGCCAAACTGAGCAATCGAGGGAGAAGGGCCTCTACTGAAAAAGTAATCTGCTCTAGCCAATATATTCTTCCATTGGTCAGTGTGACCGCTAAGATATTTAAATATACCACGAGCATCATGGATTCAATGTATTGACAATGTAGGTGCATATGTAAACTATACCCTTTGAAACATATTTACAAAGAAAATAATTTCAACAATGTATTTGTTTTATAAGATGTTGAATACCGAATTCGGGTGCCAAACGAATCTGTAAAAGTAAACCTTGTAGTTTTATGCTTGTGGTCTTGTGACCATTTTGAGAAATCATATGAAACTTCTCTGATTCATACTAGACACCAATAATAACCAGCAATAATGCATAATATATTACTTATTTGTTGATAAATACACATTTTCTAGAGCCTGTAAAGTGCACATTTTGTTTTGGTATTGTGACTGATGGGATTAAATGGTTTAAATTAGGGCTAGTCTAGGATTAGGGTTATCATAAGTGATTATGAGTGGCTGTAACTGGAATACCATTAGTCACTAATGTCGTACAGTGTACATCCTCACGTCTGAGCACATTAGCACTTCAATATGRTTGTTCCCATTCACATCATATTCTGACCTTCTCAATGCTAATCCTGTATTCCTACTCAGTACCTGAGAGTCGCAGGTGTGCTTGTATGTATTGTTGGGCTATCAGTGAGACCGGGACTAATGATGATTGAATTGAATAATGTATCCAGGCAGGCCTGTGTCTCAGAGAGCCCTGTTAACCGCACATTACTATGTGAACAGGGGAACACACACACACACACACTATGCACACACACACTCTCATTAGCATTGGGTAATGAACATAAAACTAATACAATATAGACCTGAATAGTTAGACTAAATAAAGAAATCAGGCCTTCTATCTGGGTCTATGCTAATAATTACATGCTAATTAAACAAACAATATCTCATTGTGCAGCTCAGAACATTTACATGTTTAAAATGCAATGAGCAATATCACATTTTTATGTATGTATATAATGAGAAACCTTGAGTTGAACAATCTGCTTCTCAAATGGTACCCTATTCGCTAGTTCACTACTTTTGACCAGGGTCCAGTGTGCTCTGGMCAAAAGTAGTGTACTGTATAGGGAATAGGGTGCCATTTCGGACGCAGACAGAGACTGGCATTCTCTTTGACGTGAGGGTGTGCTAACGTTCCTCTCAGGGTGGCATCCCCTCCATGGCATCTTTATTCATGCCAGGATAATCAACCCGTTTGATAGGAATAAATAATCATGAATAATGACTTGAAATTGGGGGACTTGGAACTAGGGAACTAATCTACATAAGTGAAACACACACACACACACAGTTGCACACACAACTCCCTCCCCTCCACAAACACACCATTTGCATACACAATGACATAAACCATGTGTGAAACTGCATAGGAGCTGTTCTAATGGGTTATAATAACAGGTCTGTGTGGAACAGCTGACCCTTCCGCCCCACGTCTTTGACCCATCATCATTATGTCCCTTCTTAAATACACCACTTGTTAAATAAATAAATACAGAGAGATGGAGAAATGGAGGGTGCTGATGGGGCAAGACAGAAAGAGAGAGGAATGAAAGAGAGAGATAGTAAAGGGGAAAGAGGCTGACAGACTGGCATCCAGAATGAGAGATGAGGGCCAGCCCTGGCCTGTCAGAGGCGATTTCAACACAAATCTGTCACTAACTGCTCCTCGCAGACCAGAGCAATACACATATACACAGACCAGAGCTATACACAGATACACAGACTAGAGCTATACACAGACCAGAGCTATACACAGACCAGAGCTATACACAGACCAGAGCTATACACAGATACACAGACCAGGGGCCTGTTGCACAAAACTAGGATAAGGGATTAAGCCAGGATATCTTGGTGATCCTGGCTCAATTGATCCGTAATCCGGTTGCACTAAAGATGGATAGGGGGCAGGAGGATATGTTATGGTATAAATTACCATGGAGATTTATTCTGTGGAGCTAGCCTGCTCCAGACCAGGCTAAATTCCAGGATCTATTTAATCTCATCCCTAATGTCAGTCAGCAGTCACCACAAATGGAAACCAATAGTTATTTCACTGCTCACTATACATTGTTATCACATATAACTAGACCCACTGTTATTATTTAAACGTTTGTGATCATTAATTTCAATGATTTTGTTGGAAATAAAAAATGATTTAGATGATGTTGCTATACATTAGATAATTTCAGTTTCCCATAGACCTATAAGGCTATATAAAATGATAGAATATTAGGGCCACAGAGGGGAAAAACACAAGTCATAATATTGTAACGCAGTGTTTTAAGGAGGACTTTGTTAAATGAAGATGGTGGGGCATTTCGTGAAATTGTACTTCAAGTATGGTTTCAATAAACAAAAAGACATGCCCAAGAATATTAAGTAATCACATTGTCATAAGTATCAAAACTGTAAAAACAATATGTAGCTTTTCGCAGAAAGAACCAGCCTCATAAATTTATGACTTTATCCTTTTTCTTCAGTGTGGCCTAGTACTCTGTCATATAAACAAATACACATTCCAATAAATGAATAAAAACACCAATGTGTAACATTATGTTCCTTTATTGAATAAGGACAAAACAAAGCAGGTAACCATCCCTCTTTCGAAACTGAATGTCAAGTGCTCTACAGATGGAAAGCACAGAATCAAGCATATTATACAAAATGATAATACACATTTAAAGGTCTGTATATAACACACCTGCATGTCTGCACACTAAAATAATGCGGACAAATCCATACACATCAACTGAAAGACAAATGAATGGATGCAGTAGTCCCTGCAGCTTGTATTACACACAGTATACCGACAAACATCATAAGAGGCAAAATTCGTCAAAAAACGAACCAAAAAAACCCAAATTCAAACTCTGCCACGCAGACTATTTAACCAAATTGAAAGCACACTATAACTAAAATAATTCAACACATATTGGTCCCTCAGCAGCCGACCACTGTGCTCATCAGGAAGATTGCGGATTGTCCCAGTCCATGGCTGGTGACTCTGGGGCCCTCTCCTTCCTCAGGCAGGCCACTATTGTGGAGGACAGCACAAGCCCACAGTATTCACCTGCCGTAACAGGGCTGACCTTAATTTGTGAAGCAGTGAAAGCGTGCCTCAGGAGGCCAAAGTCATTTAACTCTGGCCCGGTCCTGCATGGCGCATGGTTGTAGGCTGCTGGTGCTTCCTGGGGGGTCTTGTGAAAGGCTGTCAGGAAGAAACGGCTGGCACCATACCCTGTCTCCCAGCAACACACAGAGGAATTCACGCTTGTCAACACAAAATTCATCCATTACTCTCATAAACACAGTGATATTCTTGACACAGCCATGATGGTTATAAATAGGGATTGTGTGGTTACCTTGTGATAGGCACTGATAGATTTCAGAGCC
>NW_019942764.1:219240-263588 GCF_002910315.2 Salvelinus sp. IW2-2015 | reverse complement strand
TAAAAAAGCAGAAACGCTTTTTACATAAGTATTTCGGACCCTTTGAGACTTGAAATTGAGCTCAGGTGCATCCTGTTTCTACAACTTGATTGGAATCCTCTGGTAAATTCAATTGATTGGACATGACTTGGAAAGGCACACATGTATATATAAGGTCTCACAGTTGTCAGAAGCAAAAAACCAAGCCATGAGGTCGAAGGAATTGTCCCATAGAGCTCCGAGAGAGAATTGTGTCGAGGCACAGATCTGGGAAGGGTACCAAAACAATTCTGCGCATTGAAGGTCCCCAAGAACACAGTGGCTCCATCATTCTTTAAATGGAAGAAGTATGGACACCAAGACTGTCCTAGAGCTGGCCGCCAGGCCAAACTGAGCAATCGAGGGAGAAGGGCCTCTACTGAAAAGTAATCTGCTCTAGCCAATATATTCTTCCATTGGTCAGTGTGACCGCTAAGATATTTAAATATACACGAGCATCATGGATTCAATGTATGACAATGTAGGTGCATATGTAAACTATATACCCTTTGAAACATATTTACAAAGAAATAAATTTCAACATATGTATTGTTTTATAAGATGTTGAATACGCGAATTCTGGGTGCCAAACGAATCCTGAAAACGTAAACCTTGTAGTTTTATGCTTGTGGTCTTGTGACCATTTGAGAAATCATATTGAAACTTTCTGATTCATACTAGACACCAATAATAACCAGCAATAATGCATAATATATACTTATTTGTTGATAAATACACATTTTCTAGAGCCTGTTAAAGTGACATTTTGTTTTGGTATTGTGACTGAGTGGGATAAATGGTTTAAAATTAGGGCTAGTCTAGGATTAGGGTTATCATAAGTGATTATGAGTGGCTGTAACTGGAATACATTAGTCACTAATGTCGTACAGTGTACATCCTCACGTCTGAGCACATTAGCACTTCAATATGTTGTTCCATTCACATCATATTCTGACCTTCTCAATGCTAATCCTGTATTCCTACTCAGTACCTGAGAGTCGCAGGTGTGCTTGTATGTATTGTTGGGCTATCAGTGAGACCGGACTAATGATGATTGAATTGAAAATGTATCCAGGCAGGCCTGTGTCTCAGAGAGCCTGTTAACCGCACATTACTATGTGAACAGGGGAACAACACACACACACACTATGCACAACACACACTCTCATTAGCATGGGTAATGAACATAAAACTAATACAATATAGACCTGAATAGTTAGACTAAATAAAGAAATCAGGCCTTCTATCTGGTCTATGCTAATAATTACATGCTAATTAAACAAACAATATCTCATTGTGCAGCTCAGAAATTTACATGTTTAAAATGCAATGAGCAATATCACATTTTTATGTATGTATATAATGAGAAACTTGAGTTGAACAATCTGCTTCTCAAATGGTACCTATTGCTAGTCACTACTTTTGACCAGGGTCCAGGTGTGCTCTGGCAAAAAGTAGTGTACTGTATAGGGAATAGTGACCATTTCGGACGCAGACAGAGACTGGCATTCTCTTTGACGTGAGGGTGTGCTAACGTTCTCTCAGGGTGGCATCCCTCCATGGCATCTTTAATTCATGCAGGATAATCAACCCGTTTGATAGGAATAAATAATTCATGAATAATGACTTGAAATTGGGGGACTTGGAACTAGGGAACTAATCTACATAAGTGAAAACACACACACACACAGTTGCACACACAACTCCCTCCCCTCCACAAACACACCATTTGCATACACATTGACATAACCATGTGTGAAACTGCATAGGAGCTGTTTCTAATGGGTTATAATAAACAGGTCTGTGTGGAACAGCTGACCCTTCCGCCCCACGTCTTTGACCCATCATCATTATGTCCCTTCTTAAATACACCATTGTAAATTAAATAAATACAGAAGAGATGAGAAATGGGGGGTGCTGATGGGGCAAGACAGAAAGAGAGAGGAATGAAAGAAGGAGATAGTAAAGGGGAAAAGAGGCTGACAGACTGGCATCCAGATGAGAGATTGAGGCCAGCCCTGGGCCTGTCAGAGGCGATTTCAACACAAATCTGTCACTAACTGCTCCTCGCAGACCAGAGCAATACACATATACACAGACCAAGAGCTATACACAGATACACAGACAGAGCTATACACAGACCAGAGCTATACACAGACCAGAGCTATACACAGACCAGAGCTATACACAGATACACGACCAGAGCTATACGCAGAATCAAAGAGCTATACACAGATCAGAGCTATAAACAGATACACAGACCAGAGCTATACACAGATACACAGACAGAGCTATACACAGATACACAGACCAGAGCTATACACAGACCAGAGCTATAAACAGACCAGAGCTATACACAAGACCAGAGAGCTATACACAGATCAGAGCTATAACAGACAGCAGAGCTTACACACAGACCAGAGCTATACACAGATACACAGACCAGAGATATACACAGATACACAGACCAGAGCTATACAGACCAGAGCTATACACAGATACACAGACCAGAGGTATACACAGATACACAGAGCGAGGGAGAAGGCTGTGAAAGAGTTGCATGTTAACCCGAGGCACACTATACAGCTTCAGTCAGTCATACTCAAGTCTATCATTGAGTGTCAAGGTAAATTGCTTCAATGGAATTTGAATTGAACTGCTATTGAATTGAATTGACACTTGTGCTACATGTCATAGACCAATACATTTGACATATGGCTCTTAGGCTACATGAACAAACCCCTGGTGGATAGGCCAGTGGTACTTTCTCCAGTACTGTAGAGGCAGAATCACAGTGACAGGTTGGTTTTGCTCAGCTTTCCTCTATATTACTTTAACACAGACCTTCGTCGTCCTCAGATTGAAGTTTACCTCCTGTGGGAGCGCTACGGACACAGTAACACATTTAAAAAGCAGCCAAATCTCTGCCTTAACTCAATTTACCCCCTTGCAGCATGTTGGTGGGAATCTGATAGCTGCCAGAACTGTGGTAAGCTAATGCATATCAACAAAAGGGACACCTCCAGTCTCCCCGGTGCCACAAACACCGGGCTATACACACAAACAAACCTAGAATATAAGGTCTGATGTAAAGGAGAGGAATAAAAGGGAAGGGGAGGAGAGATAAAMCTGTTTATTGTGGATCCTGTATCKGAACAACACAAGAGACTCCTCGCCCACCTGTCTGTTGGTTCTAATAGGGCTCAGGTGTGTCTTCTCTCTTTATATTACAACCAGGATGTTCACATTCAGATGAGAGGCCAGTGTATTAAACAGGTCAGGTCGCTATTAATCATTCTAAAAGGAGTTGCTTGCTGAGTACATTCTGCTATTCTATTCAACTCTATTCTAGGCTTGTGTGTTCTGTTAGTTTATTTCTGCTGATCTGTAAAGGTTCAGGTGTGCTCCTGCGTAGCCACGTTTTTGAAAGGGAATTATTTTCAAACAGACAACTTTTCTTTTGGAGAATTACATCTCTGTTTTGACAGGCGAGTCAAACGTCATGCTCACTCAGACTGAATAGTAAAAGAGACTGCATCAGGACCAAACCCAATTACTTGCATGGAAAGGGGGATACCTAGTCAGTTGTACAACTGAATGCCTTCAACTGAAATGTGTCTTCCACATTTAACCCAACCCCTCTGAATCAGAGAGGTGCGGGGGGKWGCCTTAATCGACATCCACGTCTTCGTCGCCCGGGGAACAGTTGGTCAACTGCCTTGCTCAGSGGCAGAGTAACAGATTTTTACATGGTCTTCTCAGGGATTCTATACAGCAACCTAGCTACTGGCCCAATGCTCCTACCCGCCAGGCGTCTGGGCTGCTGTTTGTTCAATCGCCTGTGAAATCCACCCAACGTGCTATGTGTGTGTGTGTACCCAACCTCCGGATTAACAGTCTGCCGGTACATGTCTTTATGGGTGTTATTTTGCTTCTGATATTGTGGAAAGTCATCTGACAGCCTGAGTACCCCCGAAGTGGTTGCAAGCCAGAGAGAGACAGAGCAGGGTTGGTGACCACAGCAGAGGTAGAAATACACCCTGACACTGATGTTGTGGATGAGAGATGCCATTCATAAAGCTTATACCTCTGGCTCTCAGACCCTGGCAGACTGGCTGGCAAAGGGAGAGAGAAGAGGAGGAGGAGATATGTTTTTCTCTCTGACACCATAGGGCTACCCTTCCTTCCTCCCTCTTCCCCCAGCTAATCATCTCAACATGCGAAACACACATCAGTCACAGTCAGTGTGCTTCACAGCAGGGGGGAGGGGGATCTTCCTTCTCAGCTGGTGGTTATAAGAAAGAAATGCCAGGCTGTGCTATGAGAGAGAGAGAGAGAGAGAGATAGAGCTTTTGATCTGTACTCTACTCTGTATTTATTTACTTTATGTAGTCTTCCTGGGTCCAAAAACATTAAAACACGTATATTAAATATAAAACAAAAGATGAAACCGTACATCATATAACACTGTCACACCACCACATATCCACAACACAAAATGATACCACTATACAACAATATTACCGTGTACGTGTGTGTAGAGGGCGTATACGAGTGTGTCTGAGAGAGAGAGAGAGAGAGATAGAGCTTTTGATCTGTACTCTACTCTGTATTTATTTACTTTATGTAGTCTTCCTGGGTCCAAAAACATTAAAACACGTATATTAAATATAAAACAAAAGATGAAACCGTACATCATATAACACTGTCACACCACCACATATCCACAACACAAAATGATACCACTATACAACAATATTACCGTGTACGTGTGTGTAGAGGGCGTATACGAGTGTGTCTGTACCTGTGTGT
The DNA here is from genome assembly GCF_002910315.2 of Salvelinus sp. IW2-2015. Classification (NCBI taxonomy): domain Eukaryota; kingdom Metazoa; phylum Chordata; class Actinopteri; order Salmoniformes; family Salmonidae; genus Salvelinus; species Salvelinus sp. IW2-2015. The sequence goes on along the minus strand of NW_019942764.1, from coordinate 258,758 downwards.
GTCTCTCTTCAGTCGCCATTGTTCCACGAGGTGTATTTTTATCTGTTTTTTTAAGTCTGATTCTACTGCTTGCATCATTTACCTGATGTGGACAGAGTTCCATGTAGTCATGGCCCTACGGTGCTTTGCAAAAGGATTCATCCCCCTTGGCGTTTTTCCTATTTTGTTGCATTACAATTGATATGGATTTTGGGGGTATGAATAATGGACATACACAAAATAGTAACAAATTGGTGAAGTGAAATGGAAAAAATAACTTGTTTAAAAAATTGCGCCCATAAAWAAGGTGGTGTGCATATGTATTCACCCACTTTGCTACGAAGCCCCTAAATAAGATCTGGTGCAACCAATTACCTTCAGAAGTCACATAATTAGTTAGAATGCACACAGGTGGACTTTATTTAAGTGTCACATGATCTGTCACATGATCTCAGCGTATATACACCTGTTCTGAAAGGCCCCAGAGTCTGCAACACCACTAAGCAAGGGGCACCACCAAGCAAGCGGCACCATGAAGACCAAGGAGCTCTCCAAACAGGTCAGGGACAAAGTTGTGAAGAAGAACAAATCAGGGCTGGGTTACAAAAAAATATCAGAAACTTTGAACAGAGCACCATTAAATCCATTATTAAAACATTGAAAGAATTTGGAACCACAACAAACCTGCCAAGAGAGTGTCGCCCACCAAAACTCACGTACCAGGCAAGGAGGGCATTAATCAGAGAGGCAACAAAGAGAGTAAAGATAAACCTGAAGGAGCTGCAAAGCTCCACAGCGGAGATTGGAGTATCTGTCCATAGGACCACTTTAAGCTGTACTCTCCACAGAGCTGGGCTTCACGGAAGAGTGGCCAGAAATAAGCCATTCCTTAAAACTTCTTAGGGCTGAGATCCCGCTGTAACGGCAGTCTAAGTCGTCCTCCTCCTCAGACGAGGAGAGGCGAGAAGGATCTGAGGACCAATGTGCAGCGTGGTAATTTTCCATTATTTAATTCACACAAAACAAGACACTATACAAAATGACAAAACAAACTAACCGTCACAGTCCTAGCTGGTGCAGACAAAACACAAAGACAGGAAACAACCACCCACAATRCCCAACACAAAACAAGCCACCTATATATGATTCTCAATCAGGGACAACGATTGACAGCTGCCTCTGATTGAGAACCATATTAGGCTGGACACAGAAACAGACAAACTAGACACACAACATAGAATTCCCACCCAGCTCACGTCCTGACCAACACTAAACAAGCAAAACACATAAGAACTCTGGTCAGGACGTTACACCCGCTAACGGGATCGATATGACATCATCCAGTGAAAGTGCAGGGCGCCAAATTCAAACAACAGAAATCTCATAATTAAAATTCCTCAAACATACAAGTATTTAATTTTAAAGATACACTTCTTGTTAATCCCACCACAGTGTCCGATTTCAAATAGGCTTTTCTGCGAAAGCACCACAAACAATTATGTTAGGTCACAGCCAAGTCACAGAAAAACACAGCCATTTTTCCAGCCAAAGAGAGGAMTCACAAAAATCAGAAATAGAGATAGAATTAATCACTAACCTTTGATGATCTTCATCAGATGACACTCATAGGACTTCATGTTACGCAATACATGTATGTTTTGTTCGATAAAGTTCATATTTATATAAAAAAATGTCAGTATACATTGGCACGTTATGTTCAGTAGTTCCAAAAACATTCAGTGATTTTGCAGAGAGTCACATCAATTTACAGAAATACTCTTCATAAATGTTGATGAAAATACAAGTGTTATACATGGAACTTTAGATACACTTCTCCTTAATGCAACCGCTGTGTCAGATTTCAAAAAAGCTTTACGGAAAAAGCAAACCATGCAATAATCTGAGTACGGCGCTCAGAGCCCAAACAAGCCAAAAAGGTATCCGCCATATTGTGCAGTCAACAGAAGTCAGAAATAACATTACAAAATATTCACTTACCTTTGATGGTCTTCATCAGAATGCACTCCCAGGAATCCCAGTTCCACAATAAATGTTTGTTTTGTTCGATAATGTCCATCATTTATGTTCAAATTGCTGCTTTTCTTAGCGCACTTGGTAAACAAATCCAAACTCACGAAGCYCGTTRACTAGGAGCAGACGAAAAGTAAAAAAAGTTCCGTTACAGTCCGTAGAAACATGTCAAATTAAGTATAGTATCAATCTTTAGGTTTTTAACATAAATCTTCAATAATGTTCCAACCGGAGAATTTCTTTGTCTTCAGAATTGCAACGGAACTCAAGTGAACACGCATGGTCAACGCATGGTCAGCTCATGGCAGACCTTACTCAATCACCTCTCATTCGCCCCCCCTTCACAGTAGAASCATCAAACAAGGTTCTAAAGACTGTTGACATCTAGTGGAAGCCTTAGGAAGTGCAACATGACCAATATCCCACTGTATCTTCAATAGGGAATGAGTTGAAAAACGARCAACCTCAGATTTCCCAKTTCCTGGTTGGATTTTTTCTCAGGTTTTTGCCTGCCATATGATTTCTGTTATACTCACAGACATCATTCAAACAGTTTTAGAAACTTCAGAGTGTTTTCTATCCAAATATACTAATAATATGCATATATTAGCAACTGGGACTGAGTAGCAGGCAGTTTACTCTGGGCACCTTATTCATCCAAGCTACTCAATACAGCCATAAGAAGTTAAGGAAAAAATAAGCACAAAAGGCATGTGGGAGACTCCCAAACATATGGAAGAAAGGACTCTGGTCAGATGAGACTTAAATTGAGCTTTTTGGCCATCGAGGAAAACGCTATGTCTGGCGCAAACCCAACACCTCTCATCAACCCGAGGATAACATCCCCACAGTAAAGGATGGTGGTGGCAGCATCATGCTGTGGGGATGTTTTTCATCGGCAGGGACTGGGAAACTGGTCAGAATTGAAGGAATGATGGATGGTGCTAAATACAGGGAAATTCTTGAGGAAACCTGTTTCAGTCTTCCAGAGATTTGAGACTGGGACGGAGGTTCACCTTCCAGCAGGACAATGACCCTAAGCATACTGCTAAAGCAACACTCGAGTGGTTTAAGGGGGAACATTTAAATGTTTTGGAATGGCCTAGTCAAAGTCCAGACCTCAATCCAATTGAGAAACTGTGGTATGACGTAAAGATTGCTGTACACCAGCAGAACCCATCCAACTTGAAGGAGCTGGAGCAGTTTTGCCTTGAAGAATGGGCAAAAAACCCAGTGGCTAGATGTGCCAAGCTTATAGAGATATATCCCAAGAAGCTTGCAGCTGTAATTGCTGCAAAAGGTGGCACTACAAAGTATTGACTTTGGGGTGGGGGGGGGGGGGGGTTATGCACAATCAAGTTTAGATTTTTTTGTCTTATTTCTTGTTTGTTTCACAATAAAAACATATTTTGTATCTTCCAGGTGGTTAGGCTTGTTGTGTAAATCAAATTATACAAACCCCCCAAAAATCTATTTTAATTCCAGGTTGTAAGGCAACAAAATAGGAAAAATGCCAAGAAGGGTGAATACTTTCACAAGCCACTGTATGTAGTACTGTGCTCCTCTCATAGTCTGTTCTGGACTTGGGGATTGTCAAATAGGATTATATTGCATTGACATGCACGACTCAACCCGTACTCAACACAGACCATTGCTGTATAACCAATCAGTGCTGCTGCAGTAGGCCTACAGTATACGTAAATAGWCCATTGCCATATTTGGATATTTGCCATTTACTATGAACTGGACTGTGTTTACAGCTGTGGTCGTGAGTAAATGTGCTTGTTTTGATATCAAAGCAAGAGCTGCGTGTAGCCATGTGTGCACATTTTGTTCATATACTTTGCTATTTAGTGAGTTATTAGCCCAGTTATAGATCATTTGTAGTCAGCAATTGTGGAGTGATTCCTTCATACAAGAGCACAACACGTGTGCGTTTCTAGACATCTTTTTGACACAGGCTTGAATAAGCTAAGTAGCCAATAAGCTGAGGGTAGCATTAATTGTCTGGGAACATTGTTTAAGAGTACAATGTTTACTATAAATGTTTGAATGATTTTTTTGTAAGTTGTTTTTTGTTTCTTCTCACATTTGTTTATTGATTATTTCACTTGCTTCTGCAATGCAAACATGGAGAGAGGGAGAAAGGGAGGGGGAGAGAGAGAGTGTCACGAGAGTGTCACGACTTKCGCCGAAGTCGGCTCCTCTCCTTGTTCGGGCGGCGTTCGGCGGTCGACGTCACCGGCTTTCTAGCCATCGCCCCTCCATTTTTCATTTATCCATTTGTTTTGTCTTGTTCCCTGCACACCTGGTTTACATTCCCAATCACATTACATGTATTTATTCCTCTGTTCCCCCTCATGTCTTTATGAGGGGGATGTTGTTACGTTGTTACGTGTTTATTGTTGACGTGCCAGACTGGTTTGTTTTTCCGTGTTATTTTCACAAAGATGTTTATTGTTAAACATAATTATTGTGACTGTTTTGCGCGTTTTGCACTTTTGCCTCAATAACGTGTGCGCCTGTTCACAAATCTCTGCTCTCCTGCACCTGACTTCGCTACCAGTACGCACACACCTGACAGAGAGAGAGACTCTTGTACTCAACTGGATTATTACAGTAACACAGAGGTTAAACATTATATTGTCTCGCTGGAGAAGGATATAAGAAAGATACGGTTGTATATTAGAGTTGCCGGTAAGGATGATTTCTCTTGAGATTATCAAAACATCATAACTGCCCATGCCAAAACCCCTCAAGTCAGTAAATTAGACCTATATTCTTTCCGAAAAGCTTTTTCTTCCATTCCAATCCCAGTAATGTTAGGTTACTGACATTGATTTTATTATGTTATTTCGCTTTGTCCTCTAATTAAATATTAAATCAATATTTCTAGGCTGCTGTTGGTCTTTGGCATTTAAGGTGTCGTCTATGGCAGACTTGCTGAGTTGGAAATAATGGGCTTTTTTTCAGAGAGAGAGAGAGAGAGAGAGAGAGAGCTTACTGTGCACAATTTTTCTGCTCTAGGATCCGTAGATATCAAAATAAATGATTGTATTGACTTTGTGAAGCCGATAAGAGTCGAAGGCGAAGAGCACTCAGAGTGAGGGAAACACAGTGATCTGATGGAAGCTCTCAACTCTCCAATTTTTGCCCACATGTTTCAAATGCAAATTCACTGGATCGGAAATCAAAATGAAATTGGAGATTGGAAGTTGTTGGAGATACAAAGTGTAACGTTATCTCGTCGTGCCGGTGTGCCCACGTATTCTCACACAGATACTCAAGAGTGTCGGAAAATTCATAAAACCATTTGCACCGGGATCAAGAAAGACTCATTTGGACATCTGAGACAACTAAATGTTCTATATGCAATTTTTCTTTCTCTGTTTCCATTATCAATTATGGAAGAGAGATTAGAGTGGACAGAGAATATGTTGGGCTCTCTAAGAACTATAATTTATCTCTGACACATGGGGATTGAAGTGAATGGAAGTATGTGTCATCTGGTAAAGTGGTAGAGTGTATATTTTCCGGCCTTATAAAGTAGATGGGGGGGGGTGCAAGGAAGTTAACAGCACGTTTCACTCTGTTTCTATAATCATATTGTCTCTAAAAGCAGTACATTGTACCCTTACGGAAAAACCATATGAATTTCATGTGATCTCGTGTGATCTCGTGTGATCTCGTGTGATCTCGTGTGATCTCATGTGAAGTTGATATGATAACATGTGACAACATGTGAAGCAACAGATGATAACATAAAACCAGTGATGGGGAAAAAAGTGCCCAGTTGTTATACTTCAGTAAAAGTAAAGATGGCTTAATAGAAAATGACTCAAGTAAAAGTGAAAGTCTCCCTGTAAAATACTACCTGAATAAAAGTCTAAAACTATTTGGTCAAAAGTAAATGTAATTGCTAAAATATACTTAAGTATCAAAAGTAAAAGTGTAAATCATTTCAAGACTGCACAATTTTCATGTTTTTTAAATTGACAAATAGCTAGYGGCACACTCCAACACTCAGACATAAATTACAAACTAAGCATTTGTGTTTAGTGAGTCTACCAGATCAGAGGCAGTAGAGATGACCAGGAATGTTCTCTTGATAAGTGTGTGCATTGGATTATACTGTATTCCTGTCCTTCTAAACATTGAAAATGTGACAAGTACTTTTGGATGTCAGGGAACATGTATTGGGGGAATGGAGTGATGTAAAAGTAAAAGTTAGCAAAAATGTGTATAGTAAAGTACAGAATCTCCCAAAAAGTACTTACATGTAAGTAGTACTCTGAAGTATTTTTACTTAAGTACTTTACACCACTGCATAAAACAACCCATGACAACATGTGAGTACATGTGAGAGCATGATCTCATTTAAAATGAACGTGAAATAAATGTGTCAACATGGGGATACAACATTTCAGCCAACGATAACATAAACAACATGTGAGCACGTGAAAACATGATGTCAAATAAATGTGATAAAAACATGTGATACCATAACACTACACATGTCACGCCCTGAAWTTAGTTATCTATGTTTTCTTTATTATTTTGGTTAGGTCAGGGTGTGACTAGGGTGGGTATGCTAGTTTTGTCTTGTCTAGGGTTTTTGTAGGTCTAGGTCTGTGTCTATGGTGGCCTGATATGGTTCCCAATCAGAGGCAGCTGTTTATCGTTGTCTCTGATTGGGGACCATATTTAGGTAGCCATTTTCCCTTGGGTATTGGTGGGTTCTTGTCTATGTGTAGTTGCCTGTTCAGCACTCATTTGTATAGCGTCACGGTTTGTTATGTTTGTTCAGTGTTCATTCTTAGAATAAAGTAGAATGTACGCACACCATGCTGCCCCTTGGTCTCCTCCTTTTGATGGCCGTGACAACACATATGACAACGTTTGAATACGTGAAAACCCAGGAGTCAAATGTTATTCCGAATATTTTATTTTAAAAGGCATAATTGACATTAATTACATTTAAACAGTGATGGTCCCCTGCAGGTTTTGTCCAGTTTCCGGTTTGTTCCAGGGACGATTTTAGGACGTTGTGTCACATTCCACTGGAYGTTTACAGCTAAATGCAGGTGTTAATGTTAAAGGATAGCATGTTGACTATTTGGAACTCAACATCACTTGGTATTTAAACTCACAAACTTTTGGTTCCTAGCTACCTGAAGTCCCTGCTGAAGATCGSCAAGAATACATTTCTGCACTTTGTCTAAAGTTGCAGTAAAAATAAAGTAAATATATATAGCTTGAAGGTGTTATTTCRATAAAATGACAGTATGCAGCTGTATTCTGATTTCAATTACTATACAATCTTACACTGTGAACACAATTGGGACTCAGCCTTAAATGTCATTTGAACTCATAACCTCTTGGGAGCTGACAAACTGAAATGTCCTGCTAGAGTGCAGCTACACAACCAGATCCATAAGCATGACYCCTAATACCATACCCCCATTCAAAGGCACTTAAACATTTTGTCTTGCCCATTCACCCTTTGAATGACACACATACACAATCTATGTTTCAAGGCATAAAAATCCTTGTTTAACCCYTCTCCTCCCCTTTATCTAAACTGATTGAAGTGGATTTAACAAGTGACATCAATAAGGGATKYTTGCTTTCACCTGGATTAATCTGGTCAATCTATTCATGGAAACTGCAGGTGTCCCTAATGTTTTGTACACTCTGTGTATATCAACACACACAAAAAAGGTATGGTTAGGATATTGTTACCTGGAGTACAAAAAGGTCCAAGGTAKACMTCACAGGTACACATATGGACTCACATGGTARAGTTCGGTACCTTGTAGGTATAATGGGACAATTTTCTACCCACTATTTTAAATATAAGGTAGAATCATCATTGCACTTTGATATGTGGTTTTTCCATCAGGTAACCATGGTCCTCAGACCAAGCTGAAGAGAAATGACTCACCCAAAACATGAACTTTGATCCTATTGTACTATTGTATGTAATTAATGACTTTAATGACCTTGGCTTGCTCTTTGCTGATGCCTCTAAACAAATATCAATGGTGTGTTGTTTTTAGTTGCTTAGTGTGTGTGTGTGCGCATGCACTTGCGTGTGTGTGTGGTAGCCTGTGTGTTTATTAAACTAAAGAGCTTTAAAGTCGCTCGCTGCAGCACCTGAATTAGCAAGCATGTACCTTGGCCCCAATCATAATAACAGCAAGGAAGGCAGGATAATTGCTATCACTAATTAGCCCCCTGTGYAAAGTAYGCCGGGGTTTCCAAGCATAGYACCTAACTAGGTTCTAGAATATTAATCAGCATTGTGTTKGCGACAGCCAACCATTGTACTCTTAGAATAATCATATAATAASGCTTCAGATTTGAACCACTCTATTTCTGTAATTAGAAATTGAATCTTGTGCCCTCTTTCATTGTGCTTGAAAACTTGAGTTTGATCATTTTCATTTTTTAACAGCCGTTACTCTGCATCCCTCTCATGTGTGACTTTCCCCTTGGCCCGATGAAAAACACATCCACATGATGGAATGACGCCTCTATTGACAAAATGATCGTGTAATGTTTCTCAGCGGGGTCGCTCGTTGATGAACAACAATGGTTCAGTGAGCATCGTTCCCTTTTCATTATTACAGTTTAGCCACGTGGAAAAGACCCACGAACAAGCACTGTGTAGTGTACAGCTGTGTGTTTTATGTGTATGTTTGCTGCGTATGACTCTTTGACAGTGTCTAAACTGTGTTAGTTGTGTTTTAACTGTTTCAACTGTGTTTGCGGCGTCTCAACTGTGTTTGTTATGTTTCAACTGTGTTTGCTGTGTCTCTCAATGTGGGCGCCATGACATCACCATCAGATGAGGTGAAAGGGACGCCTGTCCCTACCACGTTCTCTCTTGCTCACAGAGTCCCAAAGTATGGTCCTAACCTTGTGTTAATCTACTCAATTAGATAACGAGAGGTTAGGCCTTTAAATCAAAGAGGAATCCTGCAGCGTACGTGTACACTATCGTTCAAAATTTGGGGTCACTTAGAAATGTCCTTGTTTTTGAAAGAAAAGCTAATTTTTTTGTCCATTAAATGAACATCAAATTGATCAGAAATACAGTGTAGACATTGTTAATGTTGTAAATGACTATTGTAGCTGGAAACGGATGATTTTCAATGGAATATCTACATAGGAGTACAGAGGCCCATTATCAGCAACCATCACTCCTGTGTTCCCATGGCACGTTGTGTTAGCTAATCCAAGTTTATCATTTTAAAAGGCTAATTTATGGTGAGAAAACCATTTTGCAATTATATTAGCACAGCTGAAAACTGTTGTTCTTATTAAAGAAGCAATTCAACTGGCCTTCTTTTGACTAGTTGAGTATCTAGAGCATCATCATTTGTGGGTTCGATTACAGGCTCAAAATGGCCAGAACAAAGAACTTTCTTCTGAAACTTGTCAGTCTATTCTTGTTCTGAGAAATGAAGGCTATTCCATGCGAGAAATTGCCAAGAAACTGAAGATCTCATACAACACTGTGTACTACTCCCTTCACAGAACAGCGCAAACTGGCCATAACCAGAATAGAAAGAGGGAGTGGGAGGCCCCGGTGCGCGACTTAGCAAGAGGACAAGTACATTAGAGTGTCTAGTTTGAGAAACAATGGCAGCTTTATTAAATAATTCCCACAAAACACCAGTCTCAGCGTCAACAGTGAAGAAGCGACTCCAGGATGCTGACCTTCTAGGCAGGTAGTGGGGGTTGGTTGAGGCACCTTAAGGTGGTCTCCAGGTAGTGGGGGTTGGTTGAGACCAGGCACCTTAAGGTGGTCTCCAGGTCTTGATTGGCTCGCTCCGACTGACCGTTAGTTTGGGGATGGAATCCGGATGACAGGCTGGCCAACGACCCAATAAGGGTGCAGAATGCCTTCCAGAACTCAGACGAGAACTGAAGACCCCGATCGGAGACCATGTCTACCGGGAGTCCATAGATCCGGAAAGACATGCTGCACCATAAGCAAAAATGTAATTTAATTATTTGCAAGTTATAGACAATAATACAGATAGAAAAATAGAATTGGTGTGCAAGTGTGGTTGGAAGCCCAAGGGCTTATATGAAAATGACACCACAAAAAACAATACATAACTACAATTTTTTTTAAAGTTTGTATAAACTGATAGCAAAACCTACTAATTATTAATGTATAAAAAAATGTGCATGTGAGTCTGTGGTAGTTAGGCTATATGGAAGAGATTACTGAGTAGTTTGGTTCATCAGGCTTACCCCCAGTTGTCATGGAGGACATTACTGCGTAGTTTGGTTCGTCAGGCTGACCCCCAGTCTTCGCTTGAAGTTATTGAGGGATGATGATAAGAATTCCAGAGTATGGTACCTCTGTATCTGATAGAGAATTGACTGTGTGAGGTGCGGCAGTGGGGAGGGTGAAGGTTATCGCAGTGTCTTGTGTTATATAGGTAGATGTCAGAATTAACCTGGAAGAATCCAATGAAGGGTTTAGGTAAACTGTCTGGGAGCATGAGTATTTGTAGATGAAAGTGCATAATTGACGTACATTAATATAGACAAGATATTTAGTTTCTTAAACAAAAGGTGGAGATAGAGCCAGGTATTTCGACTAGGCTTTTCTATGATGAGTAATTTGTGTAGATTGGAGGCATATGTACTGACCAAGACAATATTACAGTAAATTAGATATGGGCAAATTAAGCTATAGTATAGAGTTGGGAAGCAAGCCTGATGAACCAAACCACTAATCTTTCTGATTATACCAACAGATTTCATCACTTTGTTACAGACAAATTAAATAAGACTTTCAAATGTTTCTTATTCTTACAGTGCCTATTCACCCCCCTTGGCGTTTTGCCTATTTTGTTGCATTACAACCTGTAATTTATATGGATTTTGTAGGGGATTTCATGAAATGGACATAAACAAAATAGTCCAAATTGGTGAAGTGAAATGGAAAAAATTACTTGTTTAAAAAATAATTCAAAACATAAAAACAGAATAGTGTTGCGTGCATATGTATTCACCCCCTTTGCTATGAAGCCACTAAATAAGATCTGGTGCAACCAGTTACCTTCAGAAGTCACATAATTAGTTAAGTAAAGTCAACCTGTATGTAATCTAAGTGTCACATGATCTGTCACATGGTCTCAGTATATACACTGCTCAAAAAAATAAAGGGAACACTAAAATAACACATCCTAGATCTGAATGAATGAAATATTCTTATTAAATACTTTTTTCTTTACATAGTTGAATGTGCTGACAACAAAATCACACAAAAATGATCAATGGAAATCAAATGTATCAACCCATGGAGGTCTGGATTTGGAGTCACACTCAAAATTAAAGTGGAAAACCACACTACAGGCTGATCCAACTTTGATGTAATGTCCTTAAAACAAGTCCAAATGAGGCTCAGTAGTGTGTGTGCGCCTCCACGTGCCTGTATGACCTCCCTACAACGCCTGGGCATGCTCCTGATGAGGTGGCGGATGGTCTCCTGAGGGATCTCCTCCCAGACCTGGACTAAAGCATCCGCCAACTCCTGTACAGTCTGTGGTGCAACGTGGCGTTGGTGGATGGAGCGTGACATGATGTCCAGATGTGCTCAATTGGATTCAGGTCTGGGGAACGGGCGGGCCAGTCATAGCATCAATGCCTTCCTCTTGCAGGAACTGCTGACACACTCCAGCCACATGAGGTCTAGCATTGTCTTGCATTAGGAGGAACCCAGGGCCAACCGCACCAGCATATGGTCTCACAAGGGGTCTGAGGAACTCATCTCGGTACCTAATGGCAGTCAGGCTACCTCTGGCGAGCACATGGAGGGCTGTGCGGCCCCCAAAGAAATGCCACCCCACACCATGACTGACCCACCACCAAATCGGTCATGCTGGAGGATGTTGCAAGCAGCAGAACGTTCTCCACGGGGTCTCCAGACTCTGTCACGTCTGTCACGTGCTCAGTGTGAACCTGCTTTCATCTGTGAAGAGCACAGGGCGCCAGTGGTGAATTTCCAATCTTGTGTTCTCTGGCAAATGCCAAACGTCCGCAGCGGTGTTGGGCTGTAAGCACAACCTCCACCTGTGGACGTCGGGCCCTCATTCCACTCATGGAGTCTGTTTCTGACCGTTTGAGCAGACACATGCACATTTGTGGCCTGCTGGAGGTCATTTTGCAGGGCTCTGGCAGTGCTCCACCTGCTCCTCCTTGCACAAAGGCGGAGGTAGCGTCCTGCTGCTGGTTGTTGCCCTCCTACGGCCTCCTCCACGTCTCCTGATGTACTGGCCTGTCTCCTGGTAGCGCCTCCATGCTCTGGACACTACGCTGACAGACACAGCAAACCTTCTTGCCACAGCTCGCATTGATGTGCCATCCTGGATGAGCTGCACTACCTGAGCCACTTGTGTGGTTGTAGACTCGTCTCATGCTACCACTAGAGTGAAAGCAGCCAGCATTCAAAAGTGACCAAAACATCAGCCAGGAAGCATAGGAACTGAGAAGTGGTCTGTGGTCACCACTGCAGAACCACTCTTTATTGGGGTGTCTTGCTAATTGCCTATAATTTCCACCTTTTGTCTATTCCATTTGCACAACAGCATTGAATTTATTGTCAATCAGTTTGCTTCCTAAGTGGACAGTTTGATTTCACAGAAGTGTGATTGACTTGGAGTTACTTTGTGTTGTTTAAGTGTTCCCTTTATTTTTTTGAGCAGTGTATATACACCTGATCTGAAGGCATCTGCAACACCACTAAGCAAGGGGCCCCAAGCAGCTGCACCATGAAGACCAAGGAGCATGAAGACAAAGTTGTGGATAAGTACAGATCAGGGTTGGGTTATAAAAAAAAATCAGAAACTTTGAACATCCCTTGGAGCACATTAAATCCATTATTAAAAAATGTAAAGAATATGGCACCACAACAAACCTMCCAAGAGAGGGCCGCCCACCAAAACTCACGGACCAGGCAGGGAGGGCATTAATCAGAGAGACAACAAAGAGACCAAAGATAACCCCGAAGGAGCTGCAAAGCTCCACAGCGGAGATTGGAGTATCTGTCCATAGGACCACTTTAAGCTGTACACTCCACAGAGCTGGGCTTTATGGAAGATGGGCCAGAAAAAAACCATTGCTTAATGAAAAAAATAAGCAAACATGTTTGGTGTTCACCAAAAAGCATGTGTGAGACTCCCCAAACATATGGAAGAAGGTACTCTGTTCAGATGAGTCTAAAATGTAGCTTTTTGGCCATCAAGGAAAACGCCTTGTCTGTCGCAAACCCAACACCTCTCATCAACCCGAGAACACCATCATTCACTGTGGGGATGGTAGTGGCAGCATCATGCTGTGGGGATGTTTTTCATCGGCAGGGACTGGGAATCTGGTCAGAATTGAAGGAATGATGGKTGGCATTAAATACAGGGATATTCTTGAGAGGAAACCTGTTTCAGTCTTCCAGAGACTTGATACTGGGACTGAGGTTCACCTTCCAGCAGGACAATGACCCTAAGCATACTGCTAAAGCACCACTCGAGTGGTTTAAGGGGAAACATTTAAATGTCTTGGAATGGCCTAGTCAAAGTCTAGGCCATTCAATCCAATCCAATTGAGAATCTGCGGTATGACTTAAGATGTGATTGATGGTATTTCCTAGGGAACATTTTTATAATCAGGCTGATGTGGAGTWTGCTTTCCAGACTTTCTGTAAAAAAAAATATATATAAGTTTCTCACAAATCCCTCTCCCCTGATTTCTGCAAATCACAAAAAGTTACTCACCTACTTCGAATATCCCAAAATATATATTTTACTAACAAATTCCAAGAATCCTTAAMAAAAAGTCAACTTGGAAAATCCTCAATCTGTTGAATAAAAAAAAAGGCATCCACAACTATCGTATCTCAATGTATTGTTGTAAATAAGACCTATGGCGATCCTGATGTCATTTCCTGTGAATTTAAAACACTTTTTGTGAATGTGGYATCCTCCCTGTCAAAGAAAATAGAGGAAACTGATGGAAATCCCTTTGATTACATTAAGTGACATTTACATTCCCTGCTTTAGTTTGGTCCTCCTGATGTAAATGGAGGTGATGGAGGTAATTGGTCATTTAAAGAGATCAGCTAGCGGACATGATGAGATTGATGCCTTTTTTGGTAATATCCGTGTCTTCCTCGATAACTGAGCCTCTAATGTATATCCTCACCAAATTTATGCATACTGGTATTGTCCCTAAAGATTAGAAAACTGCCAAAGATATCATCTATATAAATCTGGGGATCCAAGATCTTCTACAAATTATTGRCCAATATCTGTACTGCCATGTTTTTCTACAATCCTAGAAAAATTGGTGTATAAGAGAATGTTGAAACATTTAAATCAACACTATTCTATACGAGCACCAATATGGTTTTCGTAAAAACTACTCCACAGATGTCTCTTTTGAAATATATGGATAAAATATTTACAGCAATTTTTTTGTTAAATATTCTACATTTACTGCTACTAATCATTCCCATCTGTTAATTTCCAGCTGCCAAAGAGAAGTTGAAAATTGGAAAGTGGTCAGAAATGTCATTATAAAGTAAACCTGCATTAGCCACATTATTGAAATAATTTGTAAAGAATATTATCAATAAGGGTGGCAGATGAACTGGTGGGATTATAGATGAGAGGATTCAGATAGCAGGAGTATAAAGTATTCAACAAGTCAGATGTCAGTGAGTGGTTATCACTTCTAAATAGGTTTATGTTGTAATCACTCAATAGAAAACACATTTTATCTTCATTATTAATCAAATCCAAGGTTGATGCAAGGATATCAATGAAACCAATGTCAGAATCAGGTGGCCAATAGATGCATCCAATTGCCACTTTTTTTTACCACCCCAAGAATTTCCAGAAGGAAATTTCTATGTATAAAGATTCAACATCAATGTTGTCAGATATAAGTGRGAGGTCCTCTCTTAAAAATGAATAAAACGTTAATGAAAAAAATGGACATTCCTCCTGCTGTTGATGTTCAACAGTTGTGAACAGCATTTTAAGGAGACATGTCATAAAGCATGGTTGTCAGTCAACCATGTTTCTGAAAAGGGCTACAATGGACAATTCATGATTGAGAGAAGACAGATAATGAACAAGGWGGTCATGATTTGTAGGAAGACCGTGGACGTTCAAATGTAAGGTAGAAAATCAAATKAAATGCTCTACGGGTTGTTAAATTAACATTATAGTAATCACAAGTTGATAGACTCATCTCTGGTCAATTTCAGGAAATTTGAACACAATCATTATATTTATTGTTAGCTTCATTAAAACTTCTTAGGGCTAGACCCCTTTTTTCTCAATTTCTGCCTGAATGACGTGCCCAAAGTAAACTGTTGCTCAGGCCGTGAAGCCAGGATATGCATATAGTTGGTACCATTGGAAAGGAAACACTTTGAAGTTTGTAAAAATGTTTTAAAAAACGTAAGAGAATATAACACAATAGATATGGTAGAAAAACCAACCAGATTAGCTCCCAGGATGCAATTCCTTTGGCTTCCACAGGGTGTCAGCAGTCTATGTTCAAGGTTTCAGGCTTGTAACTTCCAAAAGAAATAAGAAATGTCAGTTTTAGTACAGGGACACAGTCTTGGAAATTCGTGTTTGCGCACGCCTTGAAGACAGGACACACCTGCTAAAGTCGGTTTCCTATTGAACATACTTCTTTCCGTAAGACATATTATAGTTTGATTACATTTTAGGGTATCTGAGGAGTAAATAGAAATGTATTTTGACTTGTTGAAACAAAGTTTAGGGGTAGATTTGCGATTCCTTCCTCTGCATGTTGAACGAGTGGATTACTCAAATCGATGGCGCCAACTAAACAGGCTTTTTGGGATATAAAGAAGGATTTTATCTAACAAAACGACACTACATGTTATAGCTGGGACCCTTTGGATGACAAATCACAGGAAGAGTTTCAAAAAGCAAGTGAATATTTAATCGCTTTTTGTGAATTTATGAAACCTGTGCCGAAGGAAAAATATTTTGATGTGGGGCGCCGTCCTCAAACAATTGCATGGCATGTTTTCACTGTAATAGCTACTGTAAATCAGAAAGTGTAGTTAGATTAACAAGAATTTAAGCTTTCAACCGATGTAAGACACTTATATGTACCTAAATGTTTAATATCCATAATTTTTATGATTATTTATTTGAATTGCGCGCCCTCCAGTTTCACCGGAAGTTGTCCCGCTAGTGGGATGCCTAGGCATATCTAATGGGTTAAAGACCATACAATCAAGGTTGACCATCCTCCCAACTTAATTAAAGAGATAAACAGTCGGAATCATCCAGAGAGTGGAACGGAAACATAAAGTGCATGCCTCAGATGTCCAATACAACCATACATTTGTGTTCGTTTCATCAATAGGGGTGAACTTCCTGTGGAATGCACATTGACACCGTCCACACAACACCACTGAAGACTTCAGAGGGTTATGATATTCAGAGCAACGTGTGTTTTTGGTCATGAAGTTAGCTGAAACAAATTAACAAAGTAGAGTGTGTGGTGTGTGTGTGTGTGTGTGTGTGTGTGTGTGTGTGGTGTGTGTGTGTGTGTGTGTGTGTGTGTGTGTGTGTGTGTGTGTGTGTGTGTTGTGTGTGTGTGTGTGTGTGTGTGTGTGTGTGGTTGTGTGTGTGTGTGTGTGTGCTGTGTGTGCGCGTCGTGCGCGTCAAATCAGTGACTATAGCCGTCACTTGCCATACAGTGGTTGCTCAAATAAAAGTTTGGAGATTATGCTGCGGGATTTAGAGGTAATTTGTGGTTTAGTACGGTACCCTGCATCACTGCTTCATTGCCTCCAGACCACACAAGGGGGAGTTAGAGAACCGATTATGCTTTTGGGTCCCAAGGCCTAATGTGTTCTCTAACTGCAATGAATGGGCTACATAAACCAATAGTAAACTGATAAATTGTCACAACTTCAGAATGTAATTTCAATGAACTGAATGATGAGGATGAAGAGGTGATTGAATTTAGAACATAGTGTAAGAATTGCTTATTCCTGGTCCTGCACGTGCACACCCTGAAGAATACACTCTTTTTTTTGTTTCTACTCATCAGTATTACTACTAAAACTGTAGTTACATTAAGTGTTTTTATTCTAAAAAGAACGAAATGTTAAATTATATTCCATGACATTCTTAAAATATATGTGTGACTGAATTTAAGCAAGTGATGTCTGCTAAATAATTCAGTTGATGGTGCAGTCATATAGCCTCGGCACCTACATAAAGCTGTGGACTTCAGTCATAGCCTCGCACCTACATAAAGCTGTGACTCAGTCATATAGCCTCGGCACCTACATAAAGCTGTGAGCTCATATATAGCTCGGCACTCATAGCTGTGACTCATCATATAGCCTCGGCACTACATAAAGCTGAGTGACTCAGTCATATCGCTCGGCACTACATAAAGCTGTGACTCAGTCATATAGCCTGGCACCTACATAAAGCTTGAGTGACTCAGTCATATAGCCTCGGACCTACATAAGCTGTGACTCAGTCACTTATAGCCTCGGCACCTACATAAAGCTGAGTGACTCACTCTTCATGCTTTGGATCAAAATAAATAAGTACAACATTCTTTTCTGATAGTCTTTAATAAAGAAATGTGTTGGTTATCCTGACCTAGACACCATGTACAGTATTATGATAGCCAATTATAGGCTATTAGCAGGACAATATACCGCTTACCAACACCTCCTCTGTATTTTGATACTTGTGCAAGGCAATTGATCAGCATTAAAAATTTGGATGGGGCCTCCGAGTGGCCACAGCGGTCCTAAGAACACTGCATCGGCAGAGCAACTGCGTTGAAACAGATGCTGGTTCAATACCGTGCGGCGCAACCAGGGGAAACATAGGCGATGGTGGGATTTTGGTTTCTCTCCCTCTAAAAACAGAAATAAATCATTCTAAATAACAAACTGGCTTTATTTACAAATTAGTAAGAATGTCTCACCCCATGTTCAAGAACGGCCTTTTTTGTCGCTCAATTTAGGTTATTTGAAAACAAAATCATCTCCATCATCTGCTCCAGCTCCTTTCCATTTGTTTAACAAGCCATGGGAAGTTGGTTGCAATTTAAGTTTATTCCACCAGAAAAGACAGAACAAATAATACAACAGATATTGTGTTTAAACTCAAATATACTAATTGACAATTAAAACTTTATTGGCTGTCCTAGATTTTCCTTTCCTTCTGAAAGCCCTAATCTGCTCACTTAAATTAATAGAGATCCTGATCATGGTGCTCCAGTATGTTGTTACAGCATAATCAAAGTGAGGACAATCAGCGATCTGCTGTATACTTATGGCCTATTGTAAGCTGAAAGTCACACCTTTCCAGTACTCCTCACCCCGCCCTAAACTTCACCCGAAAAAATGCATGGATGCCAAGAAAGCAGTTCGTTTTGCTTGATTCTTAAAATGTGTATGCAGCATTTGTGTGTTGGAGTCCCTTTTAATTCTTAATTGATCTACCYTTTCTACTCGTCATTGGCAGAGAGTCAGGCGGAGAATGACGCTTTGAAGAGGGCGAGGAACGAGATGGAGTCKCAATCCATGCCAGGCACACCTGTGAGCTCTGGAACTCCACCTCCGACAGGCAGCGTCAACATATGTGGCGTGTTCGTCAGGTTGTCGGTTCACCCTGACATTTCCATTCCTCTTCTGACAACAGAACTTGACCAACCGCTCACCAGGCACAGCAAGGGCTGTCCGGACCATTATGCTGTTCTGCTATTCCAAGGATGTGTAACCGAGTGGAGACAGAATAACAACTGGGATGGATCTTGAGGKAAATGTGGCTTACCAGTGAACTTCCGGGTGTTCATCATTAATACTGMGTCTCAGAAGTTTCTGTCCAAGACTTATGCAACCTGAAAAAGCATTAAAGACAGAGTTAATGAGTACTTGAGGTCACCGAGAAAATCTGGACATGGCCTGCTCTCCCTTATGTAAGGAATTAGTAATAAACAAATGCAGGCGGCTTCTGTCTTCAAAATGCTTTAAATGCTTTATTATCCAAATGTTTAAAGTGCATGTGGGTGACCTCATGCAACCGCAACATGTCGGATAAAGCTTATACTGTACAGTACTGTATTTCTACATCAGCATCTTTATGCTTTCGCTAATAAAATAGTGATAAAAATACTCCTTRAAAATGCAGGTGTTTATTTTGTTTTGGATCCATAACAAATTACTATGGGAATACATATCGCTGAATGACAGAAATATTGGAACAAAGTAGGCTAATGAAGGTTAACACATTGTTGCTTACTGGAAAATACTCTTTCAAAATTAATGGATTAGACAGCATTCAGAGGTCAAGACAGCGCTGCTCTGAGACAAGAATGGGGACTGATCTTCACTAAATCTCCGTTTGGTTATTTGTTAGACTACAATTAGGGTGTGGAAATGTTAGGATGATTTTTGCTCTTACTGTACTACTGTAGCCCACTCCCGACCGGTCACGTTGTACAGTACCATTATGGGCTATTAGTAGGACAACAGGCTCTTGCCAAGGAAGGTAGGGGGAGAATTGTATCACTAAATGTATTTCTTAGTTAGGTTGGCTGTATCTCAACCGGCCGTGATTGGGAATCCCATAGGGCTGCGCACAATGTCGTTCGGGTTAGGGAGGGTTTGAAAAAAACATKAATATTTTGGCCTTCATAAATATTATTTTGGCCTTTATTCAGATTTTAAAAAAGTTATTTTTTTAATTTCACTTCACCAATTTGGACTATTTTGTGTATGTCCATTACATTAAATCCAAATAAAAATCWATTTAAATTACAGGTTGTAATGCAACAAAATAGGAAAAACGCCAAGGGGATGAATATTTTTGAAGYCACTGTAGTCTCCAAAATATCATTATTTTTTAAACAAAGCGATTATTATTATTAATTAATTTAGAATTATATAAAACTCCCTTAGATATCCTCAAAGATCAGATTTGTGCTAACAAAAAATACCCCTTAGATATTAATTTAGAATCCTCCAATCTTCTAAAACAAATTATTGGTGTAGAGTCACGTCATTGAATTTTTTTTTTTTAGATATACTGTATTCCTATCGTAGGTGACATGAGTCTCAGTAGTCTCAGTAGTGTTGAGTAATGTGCTGTTCAAAGGGGTGTAGGTCTTATCTATTTAAATAACATTTTGAAGTTAAAAGCAATAGGATTTSAAGCAATAGTCTTCCCTCTGTGGTCAACTATTTCAGCTGCGCTTCGTACTGCTCTGAGACAAACATGGGGACTGGTCTTTGATAAATCAATGAGATTTTTATTTTCACTCAACCTCCGTTTGGGTATTGGTTAGACTACAATTAGGGTGTGGAAATGTCATGCTCTTAGTACTGTAGCCTACTCCCGACAGTCACGTTGTACAGCGACATATTTTCCTAACAGAAACCCTGAGGGTTTTGTTTTTTGTTTGTCTTGGAATAGAAACACTGTAATATGAATCACATTAATTAAGCTACATTTCTTGAAACAAATCCCATATACAATGTTCTTACAAAAATGTTTTAAATTCGCTAGTACAGCCAATTTTGAAGGCTGTTAAATACTTCTCAAAGAAGCCCTTTGGTGGTCAAACTAGCACTAAGTAGCATTAATAGTAACAATGGCAGACAATTAAATAACGTGCCATAGAAATCTGTGGCAGCCTGCAAGGTGTGCTGCAGTATGACGCAACTTTTACAGGAAGAACCACTGTAGGCCTACGAGGGGGGTGAATGACCAGCGGATCATACTTCAGGTACGCGATGTTGCGTTTCTTTAATTCTTCAATTAGTCGTGGCAGCAGTTCCTTTCTTTTGAGGCCTACCATTTCAGAGAAGTCTTCGTTGATGAAGTTTTTGGTTCCCTTCAGGCATTTGTCTCTGCTGAGAATCTCCTCCTTGTCTTTGAACCTGAGCAGTTTAATCACTATAGATCTGGGCCGTCCATCGGGGAAGAAAGTGCCATTCCTATGCGTAATATGGGGACATACAATCACGCCCCAAGCTGGCTCAGAGAGTACCAAACTAGGAGGCCCACAGCAGCTCAAGCACACACAGGTTCCACCCGCTCCAAAAAGGGGTTACAGAAGCTACCTTTTTCCGTAATACTTACCTGAGAAGCCTGAACTGTCAGAGCCCCATAAAGGGAACCATAACRTGCAGGAACTTGGCTATGCACACTTACACACTGCCTCTGTAGCGCAAGTGCATAGATGCCACGGTTCCAAGAACAATACTTACATTGCCAGCCTGAAACTCGTTCAAGGAATGGCAAATCCAGAACACCTGTCATGACTTTTTAAAGCACACATGCACTGCATATCATTGACCAGAGTCGAARCAAGGCAGCCTGAGGTTCAAACCCATAGGAAACCGGCAGCAACCTGGAAAAACATTAATTAATATGAAATTAAAAACCACACTTGAGCCTACGCATTTTCTCAAGACCTTCGATGTTGGGTTTAAAGCTGAGACACGCATCTATCAAGAAACCCAAATACTTGTAAGTTGCTACTCTTTCTATGTGCTTGTCCGGCATAGTATATAATATAAACTCAGCAAAAAAAGAAACATGCCTTTTTCAGCACCCTGACTTTCAAAGATAATTTGTAAATATCCAAATAACTTCACAGATCTTCATTGTAAAGAGTTTAAAGCTTTCTTAGTGTCCAACAGGCTTTCTCTGCCCTCAACCTTGTTCTGAACACCTCCAAAACAAAGATCATGTGGTTTGGTAAGAAGAATGCCCTTTAATAGAAAACACTCTAAAGTTTCCAAAACTGTTKAAATAGTATCTGTGAGTATAACAGAACTGATTTGGCAGGTGAAAACCTGAGAAAAATCCATTCAGGAAGTAGTTTTTTTTTGTTGGTTTTGTAGTTTTCTATTCAATGCCATTACAGTATCCATTGACTTAGGACTCAAATTGCAGTTCCTATGCCTTCCACTAGATGTCAACAGTCTTTAGAAATTGCTTCAGGCTTGTATTCTGAAAAATTAGGAAGTAAGAGCAGTCTGAATGAGTGGACCCTAAAGTGTCCCAGAGCTTTTTCATGCGCACGACCGAGAGAGTGCCTTTCTTGTTTACCTTTCATATTGACGACGTTATTGTCCAGTTGAAATTATATCGATTATTTAGGCTAAAAACAACRTGAGGATTGAATATAAACATTGTTTGACATGTTTCTATGAACTTTACGGATACAATTTTGATTTTGTCTGCTTGTTTTGACTGCGTTTGAGCCTGTGGATTACTGAAGAAAACGCGCAAACAAAACGGGGGTTTTTGGATATAAAGAGACTTTATCGAACAAAATAAACATTTATTGAGTAAATTAATGTCTGCTGAGTGCAACCATATGAAGATCATCAAAGGTAAGGGATTAATTGTATCTCTATTTCTGACTTGTGTAACTCTTCTACTTGGCTGGTTACTGTTTGTAATGATTTGTCTGCTGGGCTATGTTCTCAAATAATCGTAAGGTATGCTTTCGCCGTAAAGCATTTTTTAAATCTGACACCGTGGTTGGATTTACAAGAAGTTAATCTTTAAACCTATGTAAAATATGTTTTGTTTTCTGAATTTTTATAATGAGTATTTCTGTATTTGAATTTGGCGCCCTGCAGTTTTACTGGCTGTTGAAGAGGTGGACGCTACCGTCTCACGTACCCTAGAGAAGTTAACGGATACGTAATTTATAGATCGAATTTATAGATCGGCAGGTAAGGGTGCTCTTGAGCGGCTAGATATTCTTTACCATTCGGCCATTAGATTTGCCACCAATGCTCCTTATAGGACACATCATTGCTCTCTATTCTCCTCTGCAAACTGGTCATCTCTGTATATCCATCGCAAGAACCAATGGTGGATGCTTAATTATAAAACCATCTTAGGCCTCACTCCCCCCAATCAGAGATATGTACTCCAGCCCTCATCCTCCACATACAACACTCGTTCTGCCAGTCACATTCTCTTAAAGGTCCCCAAAGCACACATATCCCTGGGTCGCTTGTTTTTTCAGTTCGCTGCAGCTAGCGATTGGAACGAGCTGCAACAAACACTCAACCTGTACAATTTTATCTCAATCTCTTCATTCAAAACTCAATCATGGACACTCTTACTGACAGTTGTGGCTGCTTCGTGTGATGTAATGCTGTCTCTACTTTCTTGCCCTTTGTGCTGTTGTCTTTGCCAATAAATATTTTTAGGGATAGGCATTCCACTAGCGGCCCACCTCGACAACATCCGGTGAAATTGCAGAGCGCCAAATTCAAAATACAGAAATACTCATATGAAACATTCATAAAAGATACAAGTGTTATACATCGGCTTAAAGATMAACTTCTTGTTAATCCAGCCGCTGTGTCAGATTTCAAAAAGGCTTCACGGCGAAAGCATACCATGCGATTATCTGAGGACAGCGCCCCGCTTATAAAAGCATACAAACATTTTCAAGCCAAGTAGAGGAGTCACGAAAATCAGAAATAGCGATAAAATGTATCACTTACCTTTGATGACCTTCATCTGGTTGCAGTCACAAGAGTCGCTGTTACACAATAAATGTTCATTTTGTTCGATAAATTCCCTGTTTATATCCCTAKAACTCAGTTTGTTGGCGTGTTTTGTTCAGTAATCCACTGGCTCAATGGCAGTCACAACATGCAGACGAATACATCCTAATAGTACCGGTAAAGTTCGTCGAAATATGTCAAACGATGTTTATAATTAATCCTCAAGTTGTCTATTGTCTAAATAATCGATAATATTTCAACCGGACAATAGCATATTCAATAGAACGGAAAAACAACGAAGGGTGCGCAATCGGTCACACGCGCCAACCAACTCTGCTTCATTCTACAGTCCACTCACAAAATGGTCTCATTCATCCTCATTTTTCAGATAACAAGCCTGAAACAATGTCTAAAGACTGTTGACATCTAGTGGAAGCCATAGGAACTGCAATCTGGGTCATAACCCATTACATACTCTATAGGCATTCAATTGAAAAGTACCCACATCAAAAAAATCCCACTTCCTGGATGGATTTTCCTCAGGTTTTCGCCTGCCATATCAGTTCTGTTATACTCACAGACATTATTTTAACAGTTTCGTTATCTTTAGCGTGTTTTCTATCAAAATCGAATTATATGCATATCCTAGCTTCTGGGCCTGAGTAACAGGCAGTTTACTTTGGGCACCTCAGTCATCCAAACTTCCGAATACTGCCCCCTATCGCAAAAAAGATAATGTTTGTAGCATGTTGTGTTCCTACCATGCTGTGTTGTCATGTATTGCTGACATGCTATGTTGCTATTTTAGGTCTCTCTTCATGTAGTGTTGTGGTGTCTCTCTTATCGTGATGAGTTTTGTCCTATATTTTTATTTAAAAAATACATTTTTTGATGAGGAGGAAGCTCTGGACTGGGAACTGTCGCCAGAAGCTCTGGACTGGGGATCGTCGCCGGAAGCCTGGTGCGTGGGGCCGGCACTGGTGGTAACGGGCTGGTGACACTCACCTCAGGGCAAGCGTGAGGAGCAGGCACAGGACATACTGGACTGGGGAGGCGCACTGGAGGCCTGATGCGTGGGGCTGGTACAGGTGGCACCAGACTGGTGACACGCACTTCAGGGCGAGTGCGGGGAGAAGGCACAGGACATACCTGACTGGGAAGACGCACTTGAGGGAGAGTACGAGGAGCAGGCACAGGACGTACTAGGCTGTGAAGGCGCACTGGAGACCTGGTACGTATAGCCGGCATCAATTGTACCGGAACTTTAACACACTTCTCAGGACGAGTACGGGGAGCTGACTCAGGTGGCATCGGACGGCTAACACGCTCCTCAGGGCGAATGCCGTGCATACTACGCCAAACCAACAGCTCTCTCTCATCACTCTCCTTAACTTTCGCCAACGACTCCTCGCTCAATCTATCCCAATATTCATCCTCGGTCTCTGACTCACCCCTCAACTTCGCCAACCACCCCGTGTTCCTCCCGCCAAAACATTTTTTGAGGCTGTTTCTTGGGCTTGCGTCGTGGCCGCGAACCCTGTCGTCGTCGCTGTCCTTCCTTCACCGCTTGCGTCTCCCGCCATGGAAGGCGATCCTGTCCTGCCAGCATTTCTTCCCAAGTCCAGGATGTTCTCTCCCTGATCTCCTCCAAAGACCAGGATGCCATCTCCTCCCGGGCACGCTGCTTGGTCCTTGTGGATGGGATATTCTGTCACAATGTTCGTAATAATGGTCGGACCAAGGCGCAGCGAATGTAGAGTTCCACATAATTTATTATAAAGTGAAACTTAGCAAATCAAACAATAAACAATAAACAAACAACAAACCGTGACTACAGAGGTACAAGGTGCACTACTCAAAACTATTTCCCATAACCCACAGGTGGAAAACATGCTACTTAAATATGATCCCCAATTAGAAACAARGATAGCCAGCTGCCTCTAATTGGGAATCATACCAATACACCAACATGGAAAAAACWAACTAGAACCCCACATAGAAAATATAAACTAGACTAAACCCCTAGTCACGCCATGACCTACTCTATCATAGAAAATAAAGGCTTTCTATGGTCAGGACGTGACAAAGATGTTAGAGACAATATAGGAAGATTCACAATAATTGTTTGCTAATATAATAATTGCTTGCAATAATGTNAGCTGACTCAGGTGGCATCGGACGGCTAACACGCTCCTCAGGGCGAATGCCGTGCATACTACGCCAAACCAACAGCTCTCTCTCATCACTCTCCTTAACTTTCGCCAACGACTCCTCGCTCAATCTATCCCAATATTCATCCTCGGTCTCTGACTCACCCCTCAACTTCGCCAACCACCCCGTGTTCCTCCCGCCAAAACATTTTTTGAGGCTGTTTCTTGGGCTTGCGTCGTGGCCGCGAACCCTGTCGTCGTCGCTGTCCTTCCTTCACCGCTTGCGTCTCCCGCCATGGAAGGCGATCCTGTCCTGCCAGCATTTCTTCCCAAGTCCAGGATGTTCTCTCCCTGATCTCCTCCAAAGACCAGGATGCCATCTCCTCCCGGGCACGCTGCTTGGTCCTTGTGGATGGGATATTCTGTCACAATGTTCGTAATAATGGTCGGACCAAGGCGCAGCGAATGTAGAGTTCCACATAATTTATTATAAAGTGAAACTTAGCAAATCAAACAATAAACAATAAACAAACAACAAACCGTGACTACAGAGGTACAAGGTGCACTACTCAAAACTATTTCCCATAACCCACAGGTGGAAAACATGCTACTTAAATATGATCCCCAATTAGAAACAARGATAGCCAGCTGCCTCTAATTGGGAATCATACCAATACACCAACATGGAAAAAACWAACTAGAACCCCACATAGAAAATATAAACTAGACTAAACCCCTAGTCACGCCATGACCTACTCTATCATAGAAAATAAAGGCTTTCTATGGTCAGGACGTGACAAAGATGTTAGAGACAATATAGGAAGATTCACAATAATTGTTTGCTAATATAATAATTGCTTGCAATAATGTAATTTTGGTAATGGCGAGACTGGTGAGGTAAAATCCTTTGCATAAATTGCCTACATTACTACAAATATTAATAGCTAATTATGGAAAATAAGATAAACAGGATTTAAAAAATATATATATATTTTTGTATGGCTATATATAATACAAATCGAGGTGAGGGCGATGGAAATGCATTTGGCGGTTGATCTACTTCTGTTCTGTGAGTGGCGCTGTGTGCTCTTTTCGAAGGATGGATCCCAGTGTCTTCAGGGCTATGGGATCCGGAGGGTTGGGGGTAGTCTGCCGGGCATTGGGATGACAACCCAACTTGGGATGAGGAGGAACTTTAACAGTGGGGCACAATTGGAGGTTTACTTAGTAGCAATGCAAATATCATGGTACAGCTATATAGACAATCATCATGTTACTTTTTAATGGTACGTTTACCAACATATATTTTGATAAATAGAATTGAAAGTTGTGTCTGATTATGGTAAGTTATAATTGTAATGGCTTAGCAGATAATAGGAAAAGACAATCAGTATTTACCTGGCTACAATAGAAGGAATAAAATATATATTGTTTACAGAAAACTTATTCAACAATTTTAGATGAAGTTTTGTGGAAAAAGGACTGGAGSMGCGAAATATATTTCTCCCATGGGCAAAGAAATTCAAAAGAAATTCAAAAGGAGCGATGATATTAATTAACAGTAATTTTGATCCAAATGTGCAAATTGTCCAAACAGATCAAGGTAGATGGATTATTTTAAATATGTTATTGGACAATAAACAGATATGATTATTAACCTATACGGTCCAAATAATGGTGATCCAAGTTTCTTTGAAAATATATATAAGAATGTATCAACTCTACAAGCAGCACTAGACTCTATTATTAGGGTGGGAGATTTTAATACGGTCTTAAATACCTCTATGGACCGTAAAGGAAATCACACTACAAACTATCACCCTCAGGCACTTATGGAAATCATGAATGTCATGGATATACTGGAATTAGTGGATATTTGGAGGCTTAAATACCCTGACTTAGTGAGATATACATGGCGGAGGCTTAATCAAGTCATTCTTTCTGGCACCGAAAGTTAGTGTTGATAGGGGACAGAATGCGGTCGGATCATCACATAATTGGCATATATATTACTCTTACAGAATTTCCACGTGGGCGAGGATATTGGAAATTTAATCAAAGCCTACTAGATGATAAATTGTTTATAACTAGGACAGAAMAAGTTTTTACTGACTTTTTCAAACATAACATAGGTACAGCAGATCCCCTTATTGTATAGGACACTTTTAAATGTGCCTTTAGAGGCTATGCAATTCAGTACTCATCTATTAAACAAAAAAAATGTAGATCAAAAGAGTCCAAACTTCTTAGGCCTAGGTGTCCCGCCAGCAGGACACCTGTCGACAACTTCCGGTGAAATTGGAGGGCACGCAATTCAAATAAATAATCATATAAATTATGGATATTAAACATCTAGGTACATACAAGTGTCTTATATCGGTTAAAAGCTACAAATCTTGTTAATCTAACTGCATTGTCCGATTTACAACATTGGCAGCGAAGGCATGCCATGCGATTGTTTGAGGACGGTGCCCCAGATCAAATATATTTTTCAACCAGCACAGGCTTCGTAAATCACAAATAGCGATTAAATATTCACTTACTTTTTGAAAATCTTACTCTGATTTGCAATCCCAAGGGTCCCACTACAACATGCATGGTCGTTTTATTAAAGATATCCTTCTTTATATCCCAAAAGTGCGTTTAGTTGGCGCATCAATTGAGTTAATCCACTCGTTCAACATGGAGAGAAAGGAATCCAAAAAGCTACCGCTAAACTTTGTTAAAACCAGTCAAAATACGTTTCTAGTCAATCCTCAGTCACCTAAAATGTAATTAATTAATGAACAAACAAAAATATTCATATTATATGGAATGGCAAGCCTGAACAATTAAAAGGGCCTATATATAACGCATATAAATTCGGAGGGCAGAAATGATTAAATATTAAAGCATTAGACCGCTCAATAAAGCATCAGTCATACAAAAGTTATACTTAAATCCAAACGGTTCTCTGGTAAATTGTACGAATGTCTCATCCCATGTTCAAGAATGGCCTTTTCCCCTTTATTCAGATTACAACTGCTCACTTTCGGTTGTTTTGAAAAGGAAATAATCTCCAAAATATCGTTATTATTTAAACAAGCCTTATAAAGTTGGTTGCAATTTCAGTTTAATCTACCTGAAAAGACAGAAACAATAATATAACAAATATTGTGGTTAAACTCAAATATACAATTGATTTAATGGGGATGAAATGTTTAAAAAAGGTATAATTTTAGTGAATGATATCATAAATAGGACCGCTGAAGTTATGTCACACATGCAGCTAACACAGACATATGGAAATGTCTGCTCTACCCAAAATTACAACCAACTAATTGCAGAATTACCTCACAAATGGAAGAGGCAAGTAGAAGGGGAAAAAGTAAGGAACTTGTCTATCGGCCCTGCATTCAAGAACATAAATGGTTAAAGAAAAGTGTGATAATTAAAAACATATACCAATTTCAATTTAAGGACCAACAAATTGACAGCTGTGCCATATAATTGCGAAATAGTTGGGAAAGATCTTCGATGTACCCATTCCATGGCACATCGTTTATGAATTTGACACGCAGAACAACGCCGGATTCAAAACTTCACATTTTTCAATTGAAATTACTATACAAAATTCTTGCAACCAATAGAATGTTATATATATAGGAGATACAATCTTCCCAGCGCTGCAGATTTTGCTGTGAGGAGGCAGAGTCATGAGATCATGATATTTGGTATTGTCCATATGTAGCTTGTTTATGGGCACAGGTCCAGGAATGGCTGAAGAATTGCAACATTTGCCTAGAACTAACGCTGCAGATAGCAATACTGGGTGATGATTTGTCATCAATAATATATTAAATTATTTTAGCAAAAATGTTTGTAAATTAAAGATAATCTGTAGAATGTATATAGGTTCAGAAATGTTGTGAAAAAGCACAGTTACAAATGTAAATCAAACTGGATGGACATCAGAAATATAGAAAGGACTAAAAACAAACAAAAATTAACTATGTAAAATAGATTGTGTCTGTAAAATGTGTATAATATGTATAAACTGAAGGTAGAGCCTAAGTGTGACTTTTTATTAGTTTACTCCAATTGGGGGAAGGGTGTTAGGGTTTGCGGGGAATAATATAGGTACAGTTGAAGCCGTAAGTTTACATACACCTTAGCCAAATACATTTAAACTCAGTTTTTCACAATTCCTGACATTTAATCCGAGTAAAAATCCCCTGTTTTAGGTCAGTTAGGATCACCACTTTATTTTGTGAAATGTCTCCCACATGCCTTTTGGCGAACACCAAGCGTGTTTGCTTATTTTTCATTAAGCAATGGCTTTTTTCCGGCCACTCCAATCTCCTCTGTGAAGCTTTGCAGCTCCTTCAGGTTATATTTGGTCTCTTTGTTGCCTCTCTGATTAATACCCTCCTTGCCTGATCCGTGAGTTTTGGTGGACGGCACTCTCTTGGCAGGTTTGTTGTGGTGCCATATAATGGATTTAATGGTGCTCCGAGGGATGTTCAAGGTTTCGGATATTTTTTTATAACCCAAACCTGATCTGTACTTCTCCACAACTTTGTCCCTGACCTGTTTGGAGAGCTCCTTGGTCTTCATGTTGCCGCTTGCTTGGTGGTGCCGCTTGCTTACTGGTGTTGCAGACTCTGGTGCCTTTCAGAATAGGTGTATATGTTCTGAGACCATGTGACAGATCATGTGAGACTTAAATAAAGTTCACATGTGTGCAATCTAACTAATTATGTGACCTCTGAAGGTAATTGGTTCACCAAATCGTATTTAGTGGCTTCATAGCAAAGGGGGTGAATACATATATACACAACAAGCAGTATTTTTAATTTCACTTCATCAATTTGGACTATTTTGTGTATGTCCATTACATGAAATCCAAATAAAAATCTATTTAAATTACAGGTTGTAATGCAACAAAATGGGAAAAACCCAAGGGGGATAAATACTTTTGCAAGGGACTGTACAGAATTAGTAAGCATCGCCTTGCTATTGAGAAAGGTCACCATAGGCAGACTTGGCTCTCAAGAGAAGACAGGCTATGTGCACACTCCCCATAAAAATGAGGTGGAACCTGAGCTGCGCTTCCTAACTCCTGCCAAATTAATGACATATTCGAGACACATATTTCCTGTTACGTGGAGCGGAGCAGGTGAACCCAAGATCAGATGAAGATGAAGAGACTGGGATCAGGTAACCAAGGTATTTATTGAAAAACAGGGGGAAGATGGGGTGCAGGCCAGGGAAAGGTTGGCGGGTTGCAGGAAGCCAGGTTGCTGAGGGGGGAGGGTTCCAGGACAGGGTAGCAGGCCTGACGAGACGTGGGACTGGAGACAGGGACCAGAGTGGACAGAAGTGTAGCGGAATGGAAACCAGCGTCAGGCAAGGGAAAATAGTCACAAAACGACAACAGGATCTATGCAGGAACTAACATCTAAACCCGCAGACTGACTGAGCAGAGGTTCCGATCTGGCAGCATGGAAGTGGCAGGGCTGAGTACTTTGTAGAGTTCTTGATTATGGAAAGGTTACAGCTGCTCTGCCTCCAACACACTTGTGTCCGCCCACACAATCTCACACACACACACACACACACACACACACACACACACACACACACACACACACACACAACAACACCACACACACACACACACACACACACACACACACAGAGGGAAAGAGGGAGAGTGGCGGCAGGTTAGGGAGACACAGGATGAGCAGTAGAGGGCGTGGCAGGCACAGATGTAACATTGTAACATTTCCCACAGATTACAGAGACCCACAAAGAATTAGAAAACAAATCAAATTTTGATGAGAAGAGAGAGTGAGACATCCCAAGGATTCTGGATAGCAGATACATCCAAAGTATTCTGACAGTCTCCACTCAGCACAAATAACCCACAGTGCACTGCACTCTCCTCTCTTTTCACTCTTCCTCCCTGCCCAAATTTCTCACTAGCATGTGTCCCCTTGGCCCGAGGCACAGTGAGCCGCTCTCAGCCTTGGCATGGCCTCCCGCTGGTCTCTGTGTCAACTCTGCCAAGTGTGATTGGCAGGAGGGGGTGGAACAGTCCAACTCCAGAATCGTGGGGGACAGGGCTGTGTGTTGTGCTCTGGAGTTTGTGCAAACATAATGATCAACTCCTTCCTCCATCCAAGTTGTGTGGTGTTAATAAATTGTCTCTGGACATGTGTTTATTTTCCCTCTAGAACAGCTTGCTGAGTTATTCTAGCTACACTGTGCAAACCCAGTCGAAACTAGCCATTTAACTTTTGTTTCAGCTCATTTCTATTTCAGCGAGAAGTGGAGAGAGAAGCAGTCTAAAGTGTATCTATAATTCACCGCAACCATCTGTCCAGGACACATGTTGTGTAATAACACTCCTTTCCACTACATGCTGCTTCCCCGGGATCCCACCTCTCCTATCAAAATGGAGGGATGTTGTGAAGAGATGCGTTCCCTATGATCCCTGCGAATGCTGATCCTCTGCTCTTGTCGTGATGACAGAGCACAATGGAGGTCATCTCCAGCTCCACCCTGCAGTATGGATAAATCTCCAGTAATGAGGAGGTACTGATAGTGAGACGACACACTGTCTGCTGCCTAATTACCCTGTATGTCAGAATCGTCATCAGGCCCACTGTGTAAGCACACACAGGAGGGCCGTTCTCAATCAGACTCTCTTGTTGCCAGACACTTGTTCTCTCTGCTGCATAGTGCCTGGGGGTGTGCTTGTGCAAAAGAACAGCCATGACAGCTGGTATTTCACATGAGTGAAGTCACGTGCTAAATGTGATGCTCCAGAACTTTTGTATAATTCCAGCCAGTAGTTTTGAAAGTGGTGGTCATCCAATTGTGCAGCAAGTCATCCATTTATATGTTAGTGTCCTGTATATATAATATATATATATAATATATATAATACATACACATACATACAGTATATACAGTATATATACACCACCGTTCAAAAGTTTGGGGTCACTTAGAAATGTCCTTTGTTTTTGAAAAAAAAGCTGTTTTTTGTCCATTAAAAATAACATAAATTGATCATAAATACAGTGTAGACATTGTTAATGTTGTAAATGACATTGATATGTGATATTGTCGCTGGAAACGGCAGATGTTTTTATGGAATATCTGCATAGGCTTACAGAGGCCCATTATCAGCAACCATTATCCTGTGTTCAATGGTACGTTGTGTTAGCTAATCCAAGTGTATCATTTTAAAAGGCTAATTGATCATTAGAAAACCCTTTGCAATTATGTTAGCACAGCTGAAAACTGTTGTTCTGATTAAAGAAGCAATAAAACGGCTTTCTTTAGACTACTTGATTATCTGCAGCAGCATTTGTGGGTTTGATTACAGGCTCAAAATGGCCAGGAACAAATAACTTTCTTTTGAAACTCATCAGTCTATTCTTGTTCTGAGAAATGAAGGCTAGTCCTGCGAGAAATGCCAAGAAACTGAAGATCTCGTTAGAACGCTGTTGTACTACTCCCTTCACAGAACAGCGCAAAACTGTCTCTAACCAGAATAGAAAGAGGAGGTGGAGGCCCCGGTGCACAACTGAGCAAGAGGACAAGACATTGGAGTGTCTAGTTTGAGAAACAGATGCCTCACAAGTCCTCAACTGGCAGGTTCATTAAATAGTACCCGCAAAACACCAGTCTCAACGTCAACAGTGAAGAGGCAACTCTGGGATGCTGGCCTTCTAGGCAGAGTTTCTCTGTCCAGTGTCTGGTTTCTTTTGCCCATCTTAATCATTTATTTTTATTGGCCAGTCTGAGAAATGGCTTTTTTCTTTGCAACTCTGCCTAGAAGGCCAGCATCCCGGAGTTGCCTCTTCACTGTTGCTTTTCTTTCAACAACAAGGACATTTCTAAGTGACCCCAAATGTTTTAACGGTAGTGTATAATATACAGGACATAACATATCATTATCATACACATACAAAAATTATATATACAGTCGTGGCCAAAGGTTTAGAGAATGACACAAATATAATTTCCACAAAGTTCGCTGCTTAGTGTCTTTAGATATTTTTGTCAGATGTTACTATGGAAAACTGAAGTATAATTTACAAGCATTTCATAAGTGTCAAAGGATTTTATTGACAATTACATGAAGTTGATGCAAAGAGTCACTATTTGCAGTGTTGACCCTTCTTTTTCAAGACCTCTGCAATCAACCCTGGCATGCTGTCAAATAAATTCTGGGCCACATCCTGACTGATGGCAGCCCATTCTTGCATAATCAATGCTTGGAGTTTGTCAGAATTTGTGCGTTTTTGTTTGTCCACCCGCCTCTTGAGGATTGACCACAAGTTCTCAATGGGATTAAGGTCTGGGGAGTTTCCTGACCATGGACCCAAAATATTTATGTTTTGTTCCCCGAGCCACTTAGTTATCACTTTTTCCTTATTTCAAGGTGGTCCATTATGCTGGAAAAGGCATTGTTTGTCAGCAAACTGTTCCTGGATGATTGGGAGAAGTTGCTCTCGGAGGATGTGTTGGTACCAATCTTATTCATGGCTGTGTTCTTAGGCAAAATTGTGAGTGAGCGCACTCCCTTGGCTGAGAAGCAACCCCACACATGAACGGTCTTCAGGATGCTTTACTGTTGGCATGATACAGGACTGATGGCAGCGCTCACCTTGTCTTCTCCGGACAAGCTTTTTACCGGATGCCCCAAACAATCGGAAAGGGGATTCATCAGAGAAAATGACTTTACCCCAGTCCTCAGCAGTCCAATCCCTTTACCATTTGCAGAATATCAGTCTGTCCCTTGTGTTACCGGAGAGAATCACTGACATGATGTCAGCTGGTCCTTTTGTGCAGGGCATGCCAAATGCAGTGGAAATGTTTTTGGGGATTCAGTTCATTTGCATGGCAAAAAGGGACTTTGCCAATTAATTGCAATTCATCTGATCACTCTCAATAACATTCTGGAGTATATGCAAATTGCTACCATACAAATTGAGGCAGCAGACTTTGTGAAAATGTATATTTGTGTCATTCTCAAAACTTTTGGCCACGACTGTATATATTTGCAATTTGTGTGATATGTTTACGAATCCAAGTCATTCGATATGTTGCGCTTAAGTCCTGGACTGCATCTTTAAATGTGTTTCAATTTCTGACCTGTGTATTAAGTTCATTTAATGCACTTTCTTTGTGTGATTTGTTTTGATATGTCACTTGCAGGTGGGTGCATTACCAAATACCAATGTTACAGTATATAGGGTTGGACGTGTGCTTTTGTCAGGTCTCGTAAAGTCTAAGCCTAAATTGAAGTAGATTTGAGTGGTGGATACTGGCTGTCTGACTGAGTTGTCCCTGTCCCTGAGCCATGTTGACAATGCAGCTGCAGCAGTGCCATTTGGACAGTAGGCTTTGTTCTAAAAGCCCCTCTCACATTTTACTCTATAGGATAGTGCTGTATTTTTATGTGCATGCGTCAAGCATCTGTGCATCTGTGAGTGTGGATAGCCCCGTCTCCTTGCCAGCACAGTGGGTAACCTTGTTAGTGACGAGGTTTTCATAGCAATGCTGCCAGCGCTGTATGGTTTTCCCGGCCCTGTATACCTCCAACCACTCTCTGTGTGAGTGAGGCCCTGTGTGGGCCTTTGTGTGTGTTGGGACCTGTGTGGGCCACCTTTCTGTGCCCTAACCCCCTTACCCCTCTTGAGGCCCTCTAATAGCTCGGGCCTCAGCGGGTTCCTGGTACTGGGTATTGAGAGGGAGGGAACAGGGGCATCCTACTGGCCCCAAAGCACTGAAAGGTTAGGGCCACTGTAGGCCAAGGAGAGGCATCTGGGGACCGTATTCAATCCCTCCATCACCATCAAGAGAGATAATTCCTCCTTTTGTTCGTTAGCCATGTGAAAGATAATTTAGGTAAACAACTCATAGCAGGACTATGATAGGGTTTGAGCGTGCTCTGTGTGGTGTCGTTATTATTGTGAAGTACCTGTTTAGACAAGTATTCAATCTGAGTTATTAAGTTTATTTCAAAGAAGAGGTAGAATCCCGACAGCGGCTATATATATGATGATTAGATTTTTTTGAAAAAAATGTATGAGTGAAATTTTCACCTGGTGACGAGACCTTTCAGAAAATGATTTTGACGGCTTTTTTTTTTTTTTTTTTTACCCTTACCCTACTCCCCCTCACTTTCTCTCGCTCTCTTCATCCTCTCTCTTCATCCTCCGTCCCCCTCCTTCTCCCTTCCTGCATCATGAGGCAATTAATTCACTTCGATTCTCTCTCTCCGCTCGAGTTCCAGATGGCTGTAATTTGGAGATAGAGAGGCTGGAAAGTCTGGCTGACGGATTCATCTCTTCCTACCTCTACTTTGTGTTTTATCGCTCTCCCTTTAAAATTATGTTTAATGGGTTCTTCCAAATGGAGAATTGCCCTTGTAAGATCAACCCCATGCAATTCCCTGTCACTCCCCCCAATCGTATGTGCTTGTTGTGGGTGTAGAAGACAATTTATCTAGTCTATTCTTTGGGATTCAGTACTGGACAAACCGCAGGTATCTGGGCTGTCCAACTCAACCAATCGAATAAAATTTATTTATAAAGCCCTTTTTACATCAAGCCAGTGTCACAAAGTTGCTGTACAGAAAACCCAGCCTAAAAAATAATAATAATGCACAGTGGTTGTAGAGGTGCAACAGGTCAGTAACTCATGATAAATGTCCAGTTGGCATTCACATAGAGGATAGCAGTGCAGGAGAAAGAGAGAGAGTCAAAAAACAGCAGGTCCGGGACAAGGGTAAGCACGTCCCGGTGAACAGGTCAGGTGTTCCACTAGCGCAGGCAGAATAGTTGAATCTGGAGCAGCAGGGGACAGGGAACAGCAGGAGTCATCAGGCCAGGTAAGTCCTGAGGTTGGTCCTGGGGCTCAAGTCCTCCTCCGGGAGGGGAGGGAGAGAGAGAGAGAGAGAGAGAGAAATAGAAGAGGGAGCATACTTAACAGGACCCCGGATAAAGAACAAGAGAAAATACTCCAGATATGACAGACTGACCCTAGCCCACCAAAACAAACTGAATTTGATGCATAATACTGGAGGCTGAGACAGGAGGCGTCAGGAAGCACTGTGGCCCCCATCCAACGATACCTCCCAGACAGGGCCAACCAGGCAGGGCTATAACCCCACCTCACTTTGCCAAAGCAACAGCCCCCACCACTAGAAGGATATCTCAACACAACCAACACTTACTACCCTGAGCAAGCCGAGTATAAGCCCACATGATCTCCCCCAGGAACAACCCAGGGGGGGTGAAATACAGGGACAGGGAAGATCACGTCAGCTGACTCAACAAGCTCAAGTGACACACCCCGCCTAGGACGGGATGGAAGGCAGCACAATAAGCCAATGACTCGCCCCTGTAATAGGGTGTTAGAGGCAGAGAATCCGGTGGAAAAGGGGAACTGGCCAGGCAGAGACAGCAAGGTTGCGTTCGTCGGCTTCCAGTTGCCTTTCGTTCACCTCGGACACACCCCTGGGCCAGACTACACCTCAATCATTGACCTACTGAAAGATGAGCACAATAAAGACTTCAAAGTTGGACCGAGTCTGATTCTCACATGGATAGGCAGAACATTCATTAAAAAACTGGAGCTCTGTAGGAGAAAGCCCTGCCACCAGCTGTTTGCTTAGAAACTTAGGAGACAATAAGGAGCCTGCTGTCTGTGACCGTAGCGTAGCGTGTAGGTAATGTACGCAGGACCATATGCAGAGCGATAGGTAGAGTGCAAGCTCATGTAATGCTTGTTGTTAGACAGTAAAACTTGAAATCAGCCTAGCCTAACAGGAGCCAGTGTTAGAGAGGCTAGCATCTGGAGTAAATTGACCAAATTTGTGGTTCTAGTCAATGATTCTAACAGCCGTTTTAGCATCTAACTGAAGTTGATTTTAGCTGCTTTATCGGGTAGTCCGGAATTGTAGAGCATTGCGAAGATAGTCTAACCTAGAGGTTGTCAAACGCATGGATTAAACTTTTCTGCAATCATTTTTGGACAGAACATTTCGATTTTTGCAAATGTTATGAAGATGGATAAAGAGCCGTCCTTGAAAACAGTCTTGATATGTTCATGCAAAGAGAGACCAGGTCCAGAGAACGCCGAGGTCTCACAGTTTTATTTGAGACGAACTGTAAACCATCCAGGATAATGTCAGATTCAACAGAAATTCTTTTATTTCTGGGACCGTAAACTAAGCATCTCTGTTTTGGTCCGAGTTAAAAATACAACATATTTGTCGCCAACACACTCCTTATGTTTGAAACACAGGCCTTCCAGGGAGGGCAATTTTGGGGCTTCACCATGTTTAAATCGAAATGTACATGTGTGTCATGCCAACATAGAGTCGAAAGTTAACATTGTTATTCCAGAATTGACATCAACCAAGATGGTAAAATATATAGTGAAAACAATAGTGGTCCCTTAAAACGGAACCTTGAGGAACACAGAAACTTATCAGTTATTTGTCAGAGGGCAAATCATTCACAGAAGACATAACTGATATCTTTCCGAGAGATAAGACATCTAAACACCAGGCCCATATACTTGTCCGTTGTAGACCATATTTTGGGTTTCCCCCATCGCTCCCAAAAGAATGTCGTGATCGATGTTGTCAAAAGCAGCACTAAGGTCTAGGAGCGGAGACTGATGCAGAGCCTTGGTCCAGATGCCCATTTAAAAGGTAATTTACCAACCATTCACAGAGTGAGTCTCAGTGCTATGATGGGTTTAGAATTAACCAGACTGGAAGATTCATAATACCATTGTCTTCAGGAAGGCGAGTGAGTTGGTCGTGCAACAGCTTGTTTCAAAGTTTTTTGAAGAGGAATGGAGATCGATATATGCCGATTCGTTATTTTTAATATTTTTTTGGTCAAGGTCTGGTCCTTTTTCAAGAAAGGCTTATTACGCACTATTATGGAGTTTTGGTAACACAAACTACAGCCAACAGGGGCGACAGATAATTTAGGATTAGACGTTTGGGCCAGTAAACCTGAAAGGTGCTGGATCGAATCCCTGAGCTGACAAGGTAATCCGTCGTTCTGCCTCTGATAAGGCAGTTAACCCCTGTTCCCTAGTAGGGTCGCAATTGTAAAGTAAGAATTTTTTTTAACTACTTGCCTAGTGTTAAAAAAATAATAACTTTAAAAAAATAACAGGCCATGTGAACTGTGACAGCTCATTGGGGAGTTATTATGCAGTAATCAACAGAGCTTGATACAAGAAGCCAGCTTATCGATAGTATAGTGCGGTTGTGGACGGGATGGCACCGACCAATCGGGAGTTTGGTAAGAATAAAGATATCGGTGGGAGTTGGTGATTTAAAGGTAAATGGGGGTTAACATTAGTAGGTACTAATTACAGTATTATCTAAAGTACTGCATCAAAATTCCTGGTTATATAGAACACCCGCTTCAAAGCAGTAGCAGGATCAACCAGCAGCCACATTTATTTCCTATGTCCCCCAACCCTATGAATACAGTGGTTCAAGTTCGCGCTCATGTAACCGTTAGCTCTGGCAGTGGAGCGGGTGTTTTCAGGAACTATTAAAGGCCTATTTGTCACCCTTTCACAGATGCATTCAAAACAATGAATTTTCTAGAAGCCCCTTCCTGAACAGAATGTGTGTTGTGTGTCTTGCGCAGGTGAGTAGCTTGCGCTGCCTGCGGTTGCATGCATTTGTGTGTGTAGCTGATGTATGTGTGTTTCGCATATGTGTGCGCACGTGT
>NW_019942764.1:213185-219215 GCF_002910315.2 Salvelinus sp. IW2-2015 | reverse complement strand
AATTGGCAGCGAAAGCATGCCATGCGATTGTTTGAGGACGGTGCCCCAGATCAAAATATTTTTCAACCAGCACAGGCTTCGTAAATCACACAAATAGCGATTAAATATTCACTTACTTTTTGAAAATCTTACTCTGATTTGCAATCCCAAGGGTCCCCACTACAACATGCATGGTCGTTTTATTAGATAAAATCCTTCTTTATATCCCAAAAGTCTGTTTAGTTGGCGCCATCAATTTGAGTAATCCACTCGTTCAACATGGAGAGAAAGAATCCAAAAAGCTACCGCTAAACTTTGTTAAAACCAGTCAAAATACGTTTCTAGTCAATCCTCAAGTACCCTAAAAATGTAATTAAATTATATGAACAAAAAACAAAAATATTCATATTATATGGAATGGCAAGCCTGACAATATTAAAAGGGCCTATATATAACGCATATAAATTCGGAGGGCAGAAATGATTAAATATTAAAGCATTAGACCGCTCAATAAAGCATCAGTCATACAAAAGTTATACTTAAATCCAAACTGTGCTCTGGTAAATTGGTACGAATGTCTTCATCCCATGTCAAGAATGGCCTTTTCCCCTTTATTCAGATTACAACTGCTCACTTTCGGTTGTTTTAAAAGGAAATAATCTCCAAAATATCGTTATTATTTAAACAAGCCTTATAAAGTTGGTTGCAATTCAGTTTAATCTACCTGAAAAGACAGAACAAATAATATAACAAATATTGTGTTAAACTCAAATATACAAATTGATTTAATTGGGGATGAAATGTTTAAAAAAGGTATAATTTTAGTGAATGATATCATAAATAGGACCGCTGAAGTTATGTCACACATGCAGCTAACACAGACATATGGAAATGTCTGCTCTACCCAAAATTACAACCAACTAATTGCAGAATACCTCACAAATGGAAGAGGCAAGTAGAAGGGGAAAAAGTAAGGAACTTGTCTATCGGCCCTGCATTCAAGAACATAAATGGTTAAAGAAAAGTGTGATAATTAAAAACATATACCAATTTCATTTAAGGACCAACAAATTGACAGCTGTGCCATATAAATTGCGAAATAGTGGGGAAGAGATCTTCGATGTACCCATTCCATGGCACATCGTTTATGAATTGACACGCAGAACAACGCCGGATTCAAAAACTTCACATTTTTCAATTGAAATTACTATACAAAATTCTTGCAACCAATAGAATGTTATATATATGGAGATACAATCTTCCCAGCGCTGCAGATTTTGCTGTGAGGAGGCAGAGTCATGAGATCATATATTTTGTATTGTCCATATGTAGCTGTGTTTATGGGCACAGGTCCAGGAATGGCTGAAGAATTGCAACATTTGCCTAGAACTAACGCTGCAGATAGCAATACTGGTGATTTGTCAATCAATAATATATTAATTATTTTAGCAAAAATGTTTGTAAATTAAAGATAATCTGTAGAATGTATATAGGTTCAGAAATGTTGTGAAAAAGCACAGTTACAAATGTAAAATCAAACTGGATGGACATCAGAAATATAGAAAGGACTAAAAACAAACAAAATATAACTATGTAAAATAGATGTGTCTGTAAAATGTGTATAATATGTATAAACTGAAGGTAGAAGCCTAAGTGTGACTTTTTATTAGTTTACTCCAATGGGGGAAGGGTGTTAGGGTTTGCGGGGAATAATATAGGTACAGTTGAAGCCGTAAGTTTACATACACCTTAACAAATACATTTAAACTCAGTTTTTCACAATTCCTGACATTTAATTCGAGTAAAAATCCCTGTTTTAGGTCAGTTAGGATCACCACTTTATTTGTGAAATGTCTCCCACATGCCTTTTGGCGAACACCAAGCGTGTTTGCTTATTTTTCATTAAGCAATGGCTTTTTTCCGGCCACTCCAATCTCCTCTGTGAAGCTTTGCAGCTCCTTCAGGTTATATTTGGTCTCTTTGTTGCCTCTCTGATTAATACCCTCCTTGCCTGATCCGTGAGTTTTGGTGGACGGCACTCTCTTGGCAGGTTTGTTGTGGTGCAATATAATGGATTTAATGGTGCTCCGAGGGATGTTCAAGGTTTCGGATATTTTTTTATAACCCAAACCTGATCTGTACTTCTCCACAACTTTGTCCCTGACCTGTTTGGAGAGCTCCTTGGTCTTCATGTTGCCGCTTGCTTGTGGTGCCGCTTGCTTACTGGTGTGGTGTTGCAGACTCTGGTGCCTTTCAGAATAGGTGTATATGTTCTGAGACCATGTGACAGATCATGTGAGACTTAAATAAAGTTCACATGTGTGCAATCTAACTAATTATGTGACCTCTGAAGGTAATTGGTTGCACCAAATCMTATTTAGTGGCTTCATAGCAAAGGGGGTGAATACATATATACACAACAAGCAGTATTTTTAATTTCACTTCATCAATTTGGACTATTTTGTGTATGTCCATTACATGAAATCCAAATAAAAATCTATTTAAATTACAGGTTGTAATGCAAGAAAATGGGAAAAACCCCAAGGGGGATAAATACTTTTGCAAGGGACTGTACAGAATTAGTGAGCATCGCCTTGCTATTGAGAAAGGTCACCATAGAAAGGTCACCACTTGGCTCTCAAGAGAAGACAGGCTATGTGCACACTCCCCACAAAAATGAGGTGGAACCTGAGCTGCGCTTACTGACCTCCTGCCAAATTAATGACCATATTCGAGACACATATTTCCTGTTACGTGGAGCGGAGCAGTTGAACCCAAGATCAGACTCAGATGAAGAGACTGTGATCAGGTAACCAAGGTATTTATTGAAAAACAGGGGGAAGATGGGGTGCAGGCCAGGGAAAGGTTGGCGGGTTGCAGGAAGCCAGGTGCTGAGGGGGGAGGGTTCCAGGACAGGGTAGCAGGCCTGACGAGACGTGGGACTGGAGACAGGGACCAGAGTGGACAGAAGTGTAGCGGAATGGAAACCAGCGTCAGGCAAGGGAAAATAGTCACAAAACGACAACAGGATCTATGCAGGAACTAACATCTAAAACCCGCAGACTGACTGAGCAGAGGTTCCGATCTGGCAGCATGGAAGTGGCAGGGCTGAGTACTTGTAGAGTTCTTGATTATGGAACAGGTTAACAGCTGCTCTGCCTCCAACACACTTGTGTCCGCCCCACACAATCTCACACACAACACCACACACACACACACACCACACACACACACACACACACCCACACACACACACACACACCACACACACACACACACACAACACACACACACACAGAGGGAAAGAGGGAGAGTGGCGGCAGGTTAGGGAGACACAGGCCCATGAGCAGTAGAGGGCGTGGCAGGCACAGATGTAACATTGTAACATTTCCCACAGATTACAGAGACCCACAAAGAATTAGAAAACAAARCAAATTTTGWTGAGAGAGAGAGWGAGACATCCCAAGGATTCTGGATYGCAGATACATCCAAAGTATTCTGACAGTCTCCACTCAGCACAAATAACCCACAGTGCACTGCACTCTCCTCTCTTTTCACTCTTCCTCCCTGCCKAAWTRTCTCACTAGCATGTGTCCCCTTGGCCCGAGGCACAGTGAGCCGCTCTCAGCCTTGGCATGGCCTCCCGCTGGTCTCTGTGTCAACTCTGCCAAGTGTGATTGGCAGGAGGGGGGTTGGAACAGTCCAACTCCAGAATCGTGGGGGACAGGGCTGTGTGTTGTGCTCTGGGAGTTTGTGCAAACYTAATGATCAACTCCTTCCTCCATCCAAGTTGTGTGGTGTTAATAAATTGTCTCTGGACATGTGTTTATTTTCCCTCTAGA
Source organism: Salvelinus sp. IW2-2015 (assembly GCF_002910315.2). Taxonomy (NCBI): domain Eukaryota; kingdom Metazoa; phylum Chordata; class Actinopteri; order Salmoniformes; family Salmonidae; genus Salvelinus; species Salvelinus sp. IW2-2015. The sequence goes on along the minus strand of NW_019942764.1, from coordinate 215,394 downwards.
ACAGCTTGCTGAGTTATTCTAGCTACACTGTGCAAACCCAGTCGAAACTAGCCATTTAACTTTGTTTTCAGCTCATTTCTATTTCAGCGAGYAGTGGAGAGAGAAGCAGTCTAAAGTGTATCTATAATTCACCGCAACCATCTGTCCAGGACACATGTTGTGTAATAACACTCCTTTCCACTACATGCTGCTTCCCCGGGATCCCACCTCTCCTATCAAAATGGAGGGATGTTGTGAAGAGATGCGTTCCCTATGATCCCTGCGAATGCCTGATCCCTCTGCTCTTGTCGTGATGACAGAGCACAATGGAGGTCATCTCCAGCTCCACCCTGCAGTATGGATAAATCTCCAGTAATGAGGAGGTYCTGATAGTGAGACGACACKCTGTCTGCTGCCTAATTACCCTGTATGTCAGAATCGTCATCAGGCCCACTGTGTAAGCACACACAGGAGGGCCGTTCTCAATCAGACTCTCTTGTTGCCAGACACTTGTTCTCTCTGCTGCATAGTGCCTGGGGGGTGTGCTTGTGCAAAAGAACAGCCATGACAGCTGGTATTTCACATGAGTGAAGTCACGTGCTAAAGTGATGCTCCAGAACTTTTGTATAATTCCAGCCAGTAGTTTTGAAAGTGGTGGTCATCCAATTGTGCAGCAAGTCATCCATTTATATGTTAGTGTCCTGTATATATATATATATATATATATATATATATATACATACACATACATACAGTATATACAGTATATACACCACCGTTCAAAAGTTTGGGGTCACTTAGAAATGTCCTTGTTTTTGAAAAAAAAGCTGTTTTTTTGTCCATTAAAATAACATAAATTGATCATAAATACAGTGTAGACATTGTTAATGTTGTAAATGACATTGATATGTGATATTGTCGCTGGAAACGGCAGATGTTTTATGGAATATCTGCATAGGCTTACAGAGGCCCATTATCAGCAACCATTACTCCTGTGTTCCAATGGTACGTTGTGTTAGCTAATCCAAGTGTATCATTTTAAAAGGCTAATTGATCATTAGAAAACCCTTTTGCAATTATGTTAGCACAGCTGAAAACTGTTGTTCTGATTAAAGAAGCAATAAAACGGGCTTTCTTTAGACTACTTGATTATCTGCAGCAGCATTTGTGGGTTTGATTACAGGCTCAAAATGGCCAGGAACAAATAACTTTCTTTTGAAACTCATCAGTCTATTCTTGTTCTGAGAAATGAAGGCTAGTCCATGCGAGAAATTGCCAAGAAACTGAAGATCTCGTAGAACGCTGTGTACTACTCCCTTCACAGAACAGCGCAAACTGTCTCTAACCAGAATAGAAAGAGGAGTGGGAGGCCCCGGTGCACAACTGAGCAAGAGGACAAGACATTGGAGTGTCTAGTTTGAGAAACAGATGCCTCACAAGTCCTCAACTGGCAGGTTCAATTAAATAGTACCCGCAAAACACCAGTCTCAACGTCAACAGTGAAGAGGCAAACTCTGGGATGCTGGCCTTCTAGGCAGAGTTTCTCTGTCCAGTGTCTGTGTTCTTTTGCCCATCTTAATCATTTATTTTTATTGGCCAGTCTGAGAAATGGCTTTTTTCTTTGCAACTCTGCCTAGAAGGCCAGCATCCCGGAGTTGCCTCTTCACTGTTGCTTTTCTTTCAACAACAAGGACATTTCTAAGTGACCCCAAATGTTTTAACGGTAGTGTTATATATCAAGGACATAACATATCATATCATACACATCATAAAATTATATATACAGTCGTGGCCAAGGTTTAGAGAATGACACAAATATTAATTTCCACAAAGTTCGCTGCTTAGTGTCTTTAGATATTTTTGTCAGATGTTACTATGGAAAACTGAAGTATAATTACAAGCATTTCATAAGTGTCAAAGGATTTTATTGACAATTACATGAAGTTGATGCAAAGAGTCACTATTTGCAGTGTTGACCTTCTTTTTCAAGACCTCTGCAATCAACCCTGGCATGCTGTCAAATAAATTCTGGGCACATCCTGACTGATGGCAGCCCATTCTTGCATAATCAATGCTTGGAGTTTGTCAGAATTTGTGCGTTTTTGTTTGTCCACCCGCCTCTTGAGGATTGACCACAAGTTCTCAATGGGATTAAGGTCTGGGGAGTTTCTGACCATGGACCCAAAATATTTATGTTTTGTTCCCCGAGCCACTTAGTTATCACTTTTTC
>NW_019942764.1:192639-205831 GCF_002910315.2 Salvelinus sp. IW2-2015 | reverse complement strand
GGGGATTCAGTTCATTTGCATGGCAAAAAGGGACTTTGCAATTAATTGCAATTCATCTGATCACTCTTCATAACATTCTGGAGTATATGCAAATTGCTACCATACAAATTGAGGCAGCAGACTTTGTGAAAATGTATATTTGTGTCATTCTCAAAACTTTTGGCCACGACTGTATATATTTGCAATTTGTGTGATATGTTTACGAATCCAAGTCATTCGAATTTGTTGCGCTTAAGATCCTGGACTGCATCTTTAAATGTGTTTTCAATTTCTGACCTGTGTTAAGTTCATTTAATGCACTTTCTTTGTGTGATTTGTTTTGARATGTCACTTGCAGTGGGTGCATTACCAAATACCAATGTACAGTATATAGGGTTGGACGTGTGCTTTTGTCAGGTCTCGTAAAGTCTAAGCCTAAATTGAAGTAGATTTGAGTGTGGATACTGGCTGTGCTGACTCTGAGTGCCCCTGTCCCTGAGCCATGTTGACAATGCAGCTGCAGCAGTGCCATTTGGACAGTAGGCTATGTTCTAAAAGCCCCTCTCACATTTACTCTATAGGATAGTGCTGTATTTTTTATGTGCATGCGTTCAAGCATCTGTGCATCTGTGAGTGTGCATAGGCCCGTCTCCTTGCCAGCACAGTGGGTAACCTTTGTTAGTGACGAAGCCTGGTTTTCATAGCAATGTTGCCAGCGCTGTATTGTTTACCGCCCTGTGTACCTCCAACACTCTCTGTGTGAGTGAGGCCCTGTGTGGGCCTTGTGTGTGTTTGGGACCTGTGTGGGGCCACCTTTCTCTGTGCCCTAACCCCCTTACCCCCTCTGAGGSCCTCTATAGCTCGGGCCTCAGCGGGTRCCTGGTACTGGGTATTGAGAGGGAGGGAACAGGGCATCCTACTGGGCCCCAAAGCACTGAAAGGTTAGGGCCACTGTAGGCCAAGGAGAGGCAGCTGGGGACCGTAATTAATCTCCATCCACCGATCAGAGAGATATTCTCTCTTTTTGTTCGTTAGCCATGTGGAAAGATAATTAGGTAACAACTCATAGCAGGACTATGATGGGTTTGAAGCGTGCTCTGTGTTTGGCTGTCGTTATTATTGTGAAGTACTGTTTAGATCAAGTATCCAAATCTGACGGTCTATTACTTATTTCAAGAAGAGGTAGGGTTCCGACCGGTACGCTGACTATATATGATGCATTAGTTTTTTGAAAAATGTATGAGTGAATTTTCACCTGGTGACGATGACCCGTTTTCAGGAAATGATTTTTCGCGGGGGACTTTCTTTTTCTTCTTATATTTTAGCTCTACCCTACTCCCCCCTCACTTTTCTCTCGCTCTCTCCCCATTCCTCTCTCTCATCCTCCGTCCCCTCGCCTCTCTCCTTCCTGCATCATGAGGCAATTAATTCACTTCGATTTCTCTCTTCCGCTCGAGTCCAGATGCTGTAATTTGGAGATAGAGAGGCTGGAAAAGTCTGGCTGACGGATTCATCTCTTCCTACCTCTACTTTGTGTTTTATCGCTCTCCCTTTAAAATTATGTTTAATGGGTTCTTCCAAATGGAGAATTGCCCTTGTAGATCAACCCCATGCAATTCCCTGTCACTCCCCCCAATCGTAGTGCTGTTGGTGGTGTAGAAGACAATTTTATCTAGTCTATTCTTTGGGATTCAGTACTGGACAAACCGCAGGTATCTGGGCTGTCCAACTCAACCAATCAATCAAATMTATTTATAAAGCCCTTTTTACATCAGCCAGTGTCACAAAGTGCRYTACAGAAACCCAGCCTAAAATAATAATAATAATGACAGTGGTTGTAGAGGGTGCAACAGGTCAGTACCTCATGAGTAAATGTCAGTTGGCATTCAGCATTAGAGATAGCAGGTGCAGGAGAGAGAGAGAGTCAAAAACAGCAGGTCCGGGACAAGGTAGCACGTCCGGTGAACAGGTCAGGGTTCCATAGCCGCAGGCAGAACAGTTGAATCTGGAGCAGCAGGGGACAGGGGACAGCAAGGAGTCATCAGGCCAGGTAGTCCTGAGGCATGGTCCTGGGGCTCAAGTCCTCCGGGAGGGGAGGGAGAGAGAGAGAGAGAGAGAGAGAATTAGAGAGGGAGCATACTTAAACAGGACCCCGGATAAGACAGGAGAAATACTCCAGATATGACAGACTGACCCTAGCCCACCAACACAAACTAATGCAGCATAAATACTGGAGGCTGAGACAGGAGGGGTCAGGAGACACTGTGGCCCCATCCAACGATACCCCCAGACAGGGCCAACCAGGCAGGCTATAACCCCACCCACTTTGCCAAAGCACAGCCCCCACACCACTAGAAGGATATCTTCAACCACCAACTTACTACCCTGAGACAAGGCCGAGTATAGCCCACGATGATCTCCCCCACGGAACGAACCCAAGGGGGGGTGCAAAACAAGGACAGGAAGATCACGTCAGTGACTCAACCAACTCAAGTGACACACCCCGCCTAGGGACGGGATGGAAGAGCACCAATAAGCCAATGACTCAGCCCCTGTAATAGGGTTAGAGGCAGAGAATCCCGGTGGAAAAGGGGAACTGGCCAGGCAGAGACAGCAAGGTTGGTTCGTCGCTCCAGTGCCTTTCTGTTCACCTTCACACCCCTGGGCCAGACTACACTCAATCATTGGACCTACTGAAGAGATGAGTCATCAATAAAGACTTCAAAGGTTGAGACCGAGTCTGCATCTCTCACATGGATAGGCAGAACATTCCATAAAACTGGAGCTCTGTAGGAGAAAGCCCTGCCACCAGCTGTTTGCTTAGAAACTCTAGGGACAATTAGGAGGCCTGCGTCTTGTGACCGTAGCGTACGTGTAGGTATGTACGGCAGGACCAAATCGGAAAGATAGGTAGGAGCAAGCCCATGTAATGCTTTGTAGGTTAGCAGTAAAACCTTGAAATCAGCCCTAGCCTTAACAGGAAGCCAGTGTAGAGAGGCTAGCACTGGAGTAATATGACCAAATTTGTGGGTTCTAGTCAAGATTCTAACAGCCGTGTTTAGCACTAACTGAAGTTGATTTAGTGCTTTATCCGGGTAGCCGGAATGTAGAGCATTGCAGTAGTCTAACCTAGAGGTGTCAAACGCATGGATTAACTTTTCTGCATCATTTTTGGACAGAACATTTCAGATTTTTGCAATGTTATGAAGATGGAAAAAAGCCGTCCTTGAAACAGTCTTGATATGTTCATCAAAAGAGAGATCCAGGTCCAGAGTAACGCCGAGGTCCTTCACAGTTTTATTTGAGACGACTMTACAACCATCAAGATTAATTGTCAGATTCAACAGAAGATCTCTTTATTTCTTGGGACCTAGAACTAGCATCTCTGTTTTGTCCGAGTTTAAAAATACAACATTTGTCGCCACACACTTCCTTATGTTTGAAACACAGGCTTCCAGGGAGGGCAATTTTGGGGCTTCACCATGTTTAATCGAAATGTACAGCTGTGTGTCATCCACATAGCAGTGAAAGTTAACATTGTTTCCGAATGACATCACCAAGAGGTAAAATATATAGTGAAAACAATAGTGGTCTAACGAATTTGAGGAACAGAAACTTACCAGTTGATTTGTCAGAGGGAAACCATTCACAGAGACAACTTGATATCATTTTTTCGAGAGATTAGATTAAACAAGGCCATAATTGTCCGTGGGTAGACCAATTTGTGTTTCCCAATGCTTCAAAGAATGTGTGATGATGTTGTCAAAGCAGCACTCAGGTCTGGAAGCGTGAGGCTGATGAGGAGCCTTGGTCAGATTGCATTAAAAGGTAATTACCATTACGAGTGAGTTTAGTGTATGATGGGGTTTAAAACAGATGGAAGCATTTTCATATACATTTGTTTCAGGGAAGGGAGTGAGTTGCTGGTGCAAAGTTTTTTAAAGTTTTTGAGAGGGAATGGGAATTTCGTATAGGGATTGTTCTTTTTTAATATTTTTGGGTCAAGGGTCTGTTTTTCAGAAGGGCTTTATTACTGCACTTTTAGTGAGTTTGGAACACAACTCACAGGCAAAGGGGGACAGATATTTAGTGATTAGAGGTTGGGCAGTAATGAAAGGTTGCTGGATCGAATTCCCTGAGTGAAAGGTAAAAATTGTCGTTCTGCTCTGAGTACGGCAGTTTAACACCAGTTCCCTAGTAGGTCGGCATTGTATAAGAATTTGTTTTTAACTAGGCTTTGCCTAGTTTTTAAAAAATAATAACTTTAAAAAAATACAGGCCATGTGACTGTGAACAGTTGTCATTGGTGGATTATTATGGCAATAGAACAAACATGGCTTGATAAAGAGCCAGCTTATGATAGTATGAGTGGGTTGTGGACGGGAATGGGAACACAATCGGGAGTTTGGGTCAGAATAAAGATATTGGTGGGGATTGGTGATTAGGTAAATGGGGGTTCTTAGTAGGTATTATTACAGTATTACTAAGTACTGGCATCACAATTTGTTATAATACAACGGCTTTCAGCAGTAGGAAGGATCAACCAGCAGCCATGTTATTTCCTATGGTCCCCAACACCATGAAACACAGTGGTTCTAACGTTCTGCTCATGTACCGTAGCGCTGCAGTGGAGCGGGTGTTTCAGGAACTATTTAAAGGCCTTTTTGTCAGCCCTGTCACAGATCATTCAAATGAATTTCTAGAGCCTTCCTGGAACATGAGATGTGTGTGTGTGTGTGTGRGCGCGTGAGTAGTTGCGTGCCTGCGTGTTTGCATGCATTTGTGTGTGTACGCATGTATGTGTGTTTGCGCATATGTGTGCGCGCGTGTACGTAAATGCCTTTATTGGTGTGTGTGGTACAGAATGGCACCGCCTGAGGGGGTTGATGACGAGGGGGGTTGACAACACCTCAATGCATCCCTTGTTCCCCAGCCAACATGTTTATTTGCTCTTAGCCTTTCTTCCCTCCCACACACACACACACACACACACACACACACACACACACACTCATAGCTCTTAGGCATACAGGGGAGATTACTGTAGAGTAGATAACGTTTCCTGTTCCGTCATGTAGCGCATTCTAAAACCCCTACAGCGCGGGCAAAGCCACTTATACAGCTGTAAGCATGTGACAAGGACGTTTTGGCCTGATACTTTTACCTTTCACATTGTTTCCTTAATTCCACCTGGTCCTGGTGTTCTCTGGTTGCTATGGCGTTCATTTAGAGAGACTGACTCTACATTTTGGCCTTTTTCTCTGCAGAGGATTTTCAGTATACTGTCACACTAGTTATTGCTGGTTACCTACTGTACCACGTACTTAGCACTTTTTATTTAATGTGTGTGTGTGTGAAGATTTGATTTAATAACGTCGCAGCAGCCTTTAATGATAATTTGCTTATTTTATTAATTGGAAATGTGTTCTTTGCATATCCCACTCTCCCTGAGACACAAGGTCACTGCCAGGGTCTACCATTATCAACAATGAGCTTGGACCACTTAGGGTGAAGTGCCTTGCTCAAGGGCACATCGACATCATTTTCGCCTTGTTGGCACAGGGATTTGAACTAGCAAATCTTTGGTTACTGGCCCAATGCTCTAACCGCTAGGCTACCTCCCACCCTTTAACAGCTTATTTCCAGTTCATGGTGTGACCTGTGTGTAGTCTAACACCCTGTGTGAGTCATGGGTTTTGTCCCAAATGGCATCATATTCCCTATATAGAGTACTTCTTTTGACCAGAGACCTATGGGCCATGACCAAAATTAGTGCACTATGTAGGGATAAGGGTGCCATTTGTGACACATCCATGGAGGTCTGTCCAGGCATAATAAACACTGATTGGGGGTTATTTTCTGTGAATCAGGCCATTGTTAACTGTACCATTTTGATTGTGAGTGCATTTATTTCCACCTCATCTCAGCTCATGGGGCGCTCACAGCCAGGCAAAAAAAACTACTGAGAAGAAATGTTTTGAACAAAGTAAACTTCCTCAATTTKTTTGAATCAGGAATCATCAAAGTTTCTCGGAAGCCCTTTGCTCAGTGTATATGACAGGAGACCTGAGGAGCATCTGACATTGCATTGAAGAGACCACATGAGAGAAGGAACTGTACCTTAGCCTCAACCATACGTACGCCTGTACAGTAAGCATGAGCAAGCACACTCTCTATGTCCCAAATGYCACCCTATCCCCTATAGTGTAGTCCATTTAACCATAGAGGGCCCTGGTCAAAAGTAGTRCACATAAGAGGGTGCCATTTGAGAGACACACCCTGAGACATTTGCCACATGAAGTCGTGTACTTGCTCATTCACCCTAGGGTTGTTGGTTCAAGTCCCACACCAGCTGTTATCCTAAATCGCAAACACCCCTGTCACTTTTATGCKCCCCTTTAGAATAYGTAGCAGGATGAGGCTAAATGAATATCGATACAGTAAATCGAATCATAGGTTATTGATTATGCTACTGGTGGTGGTAGMYRYTTAGTGTTGTWGTCGTRGTCTGAGTCTTGACGGGACATGTCTTCTCTCATGTACAACACCACAACACTGAGCTGGTAAACTCTGTTCTGTAATGGAGTCAATCACCTTCCAAGACCACCGGCATTATATAATCCACATCTGCAGTCCTCAGGGACGTGGTGACTCACCTTCTGATAGAAAAGTATAAGACTCGAGGCTGAACTGTTCTGACTTCATAATCCACTGACTTCCTAAACCTGTGATTTCACCAGACATACGCAGGGCCTAATCTAAATGCTATGTAGTCATAKATATTCTAACCATGGACTAGCTGGAGAACATTCTTCAGACCTCTGCTTTAAAATACCCATTCCAATGTCAGTTTCAATCTGGGAATATCCACTGTATTAAATTGGTGATATTGGTTTTCAAATMACTGYCGATTTGCTCCCCTCAGCTCATGTTTTTGGATGTAGATACCTGATCTGTGTAACTATCTGTCTATCTGTCTGTACCCATTTAGCTGGGCTGGGTAATAGGGTACGTTGTTTTGGTGAGGAGCCAGACTGATCTCATTTCAAGGACAGGTTGGAGTGACTGTGTGCCATGKAAATTGGGTTTTAGCCAAGGCTGATACTTGTGTTTCTGTACAGGAGCTTATCACAAACTAATCAGAAATTATGTTTTCCGCAAGTCACCTCTGGTTGCATTTTTACCTCATGCAGTGTTTGGAAGATATGAGTGTTGACTCGGATAATAATTGTTGGAGTTTTACTATTTCGTTTTTAGATTGTGAAGTTTTGCTCTTGAAATTGAATCTCGCTGCGTAAATTATCAAAATAGCAGAGAGAGAGGCAGCTGTTGAGACTTCTGAGGTCAAGCAGACAGACGGGTGGGCAGCCTCTATTCCCCCCATTCCTCTAGCCTTCTCTACTACTCTCTCYTTCCTGTCTCTCTCACTATCGTATTCTCCTCTTCAACTCTCTACCTTCTGCTCTTTCTCACATTCTATCCCCCGGCTCCCTTATTTAGACTGGTTATCACAGATGAACAAAGCCAGAAAACATTTTGATCCCTCAGTCTGTTTATTTGTTCTTCCTTTGTCTGTCTGTATTATTAATTATTCACTCTCTTATCTTCCACCCTGAGAGATAAGTGGTTTTTCCTTAGTGGTTTTCTCATAACCTGCTCTTTCTCCCTCCAAGGCCTACAGACAGAGGGATGGGGGGGGGGGCTTTCCTCCTTGCCCGGATCCTACCCAAATACATTATTTAAATATGGAGACCCTGTCTAAACGGACCCGAGGACAKCCAGACCTGGCCCATATAGACCCGGTAGGGTCCAAACCCGGTCTGATCCGATCCGAGTGAGCTACATTATTAACTGAAGCTGTTAATGCATGCACTGAGGGAGAGAGGAACAAATGAGCTAGCAGCAGGTGCCGTGTGGTGTGTGTATGTGACTGAGTGGCACAAGGAGGAGGGAGAGAGAGACAGCAGCTACCAAGCCAACTTCCACTAGTTACTTCTAGCTGCCATAGCTAGGTTATTTATAACCCAATCTGTTTACATAGTACCTGTTTTGACTCCATCAAACCGAGAACAGAAGCTAGCTAGCTGGGTTGGCTAATGTATTATTTAATTAGTGCAGTAAAGGAGCCATCAACAACCACCCCGGGAGGTGATCGTTGAGATCACGACGAGCAGAGATGGGTTACAACCTTTATAGACTAAGCACATCCTTCTGAGTACGTGACAAACAACAGATGTGTGGAGTGGGTCAAAGGTGAGGTTTTGTATGTGAGAAAGAAGTAACCCCCCAGCCAGATAACATCTGCTGTGAAGACTGTTCTAATTATATAGAAATCAGGGTTTGGCCCCAAAGACAATGTTCCTCCCATCAGCCGTCCACACCAGAGACATCTCCCTGGTACCTCATAGTACACAAACACCAACTCATTCTATGGAATGCAGGCTGTAGGTTTTATCATCAAGCCATCATAAATCAATTGCCAGCACTAAGCCCCAGAGGCCCAACTCAGTCCCATAGATACAGATGAGCGAGTACTCATCAAAGCTATTCGATGCATAAACAGTATTAAAACATAATCTTGTAATTTTCTACCGTACGCGCCACTCTTGTGATAAACCTGAGCAGCAGCATGAATGAGAGAATTTTCTCCCTCTCTACTATAGTTTGAATTACATATACGCAAGACCCATGAGAATCAAATCCAATCCGACCCGGATCCTAGGGTCGAACAACAGAATTTTGGACCCGACCGGGTGTTCGGGTTCGGGTGGACCCTTGAAGACCTCTAGCTCACAGCAGCCAGGGAGTGAGAGTCTTTCGGAGGGGTAATAATGGTAATAGGTCAGGTATGTGTGTGTGAAGCCCTGGAGGCCTGGACTGAGAGAGTGGCAGAGGTGATCGTGATCACCGTCTAGGTATAGAGTAGAACTCGGGTGCCTTTTACACAAAGTGTAAAACTTTGAGAGCAGAGCTGTGTTGAGTTGTTTGGAGGAAGCACTAAAGGGAGTGGTGAATTAGAGATGAAGAGGCCAAGTAGATTCAAAGCTGCTGGAGCTGAGGTTCTTTTCTGTTATAAGGGTTGTCAGGTGATTATACTCAGTTACAACTGTATGGGGCTTGTGAGGTAGAACCAGAATAATAATGATAATAATAATAATAATAACTTCCTGTCTGTAACATCCAGGACAGAGAATTGTGTTCAGGGCTCCTAAAGTATAATGCTGACCTGCACTCACACAGATACAGCCTCAWCTGAACCCATTTAACTTCCCTCACTCCTCCAACCTCTCCTCTCTGTCACACTCTGGGGGATTGTCTTTGCATATTGAAGCATCTTAGCTAAAGAAAGAGCAGTTTGTACAGCCATAAAGTGCAGTGCCTGGACAAAACATTTACCCAAGTATCGAACAAAACAAAATCACTACCATTTGCATCTCCCGGTGAATTAGCCTAAGCCTCACTATGGATTTCCCTATCGACGTCCCTGTAACTTGCCGAGTAAATGTCCAAACCCCTTGAGTGTGTTTCATATCCTCATCCTTGCTGTTGCCCTGGGCCCAGTGCTGTCACAACCAGCCTGGCTGGATCACTAGGAGCCTGGCTCTGTCACTCCTAATATACTAAGTGGAGGAAACTCTGTCCATTAGACTGAATTACTCATGGACCTGATTCTGCAAATGACTCTGAATATTTCACTGGGTAATGAAGACACAGATATTAGAGAGAGGATGGCAGATGGATGTAAGCCGTGAGCTTCGTCTGAGAGGGTCGCGTGTTCAATCCCAGTGCTCTCGTTAGATGGTTTTTGGTTTGAACCCTTTCCCAAACCGTAACCCTTACTTTAACGTTGAATGCTGAAGTCAAACCATGTCAAACCGTGAGATCTTGTTGGTGGTGTGTGTATGCGTGCGTGTGCGTTCCTGGAGCGTGTCTGTGGGTATGTGTGAGCGTGTGTGTGTGTGTGTGTGTGTGTGTGTGTCACGACTTCCGCCGAAGTCGGTCCCTCTCCTTGTTTGGGCGGTGTTCGGCGGTCGACGTCACCGATCTTCGAGCCATCATTTTCCATTCGTTTTGTCTTGTCTTCCTGCACACCTGGTTTCAATCCCATCAATTACATGTTGTGTATTTAACCCTCTGTTTCCCCTCATGTCCTTGTCGGAGATTGTTTGTTTGTATGTGATGTGTATATATTATGTTGGTGTGCGACAGGTTTAGTAACCCACTTTTGTTATTTTGTACATTTTGGTTTTTGGAGTTTTATCAGCATTTATTAAACAACTCCGTTTTTACCAGTTCGTTCTCCTGCGCCTGACTTCCCTGCCACCAACACGCACCCATTACAGTGTGTGTGTGTGTGTGTGTGTGTGTGTGTGTGTGTGTGTGTGTGTGTGTGTGTGTGTGTGTGTGTGTGTGTGTGTGTGTGTGTGTGCCTGCATGCGTGTGCGTATAACTCCAAAGAGACTAATAGGAAGTGCATTAACCAGGACAATTTGACACCTCACATTAGCCTGAGAATCTGTTGAGAGCTAAAAATCTGTCCACCGTGTCCTCCCTTCATCCCTCTATCCTCACCTCCTCCTTCCCCAACAAGCTCTAAAAGTCACTGCACAATTAGACGTTCTCAACGTTTCTCCCTACCTCCGCCTTGTCCTCCATCCATCCTTCCCTCCCAACTGCTCTCTGGTACCATAGGTGTGACACGTACGTCACACATGATGTACCTAGGTGTCATTGTGGCGACCAGCGTGACGATGAGCACAGTGGGGTGCTGTGTGTGTGTGTGATGTGTTTAGCGTCGCGCCGCAAGGGAAAAACTAAATGAGAGAGGATGTGTTTATCAGAGGCAGAGGCAGTGGATCTGGATTGTGTGTAGAGGTTACACGTACACACGCATGCACACACACGTGTACACACACACACACACACACACACACGTCCCTGTTTCTCTTCCCTCTGATGTCAACTGAGGACACTGTGCTCTGACGCCACACAAGGACACACAGGGGGAGAGAGAGACGAGGGATTGTGTGTGTATGTGTGTGTGTGTGCGTGTGCGTGTGTGTGCGGGCGTGTCACGACAGGGTGTAGCAGATTAGTCACCCCTGTTGTATGGTCCATCACACCCTCTATTCTGGGACACTGACTCATGTTTTCAGAGCTAGACCATTGGGTGTCCCACTTTTATGACACCTCTCCTTCTTTGGAAAATGGCTGTATGTTTTTCTGTGACTAGGTGCTGACCTAACATAATCGCAAGGTGTGCTTTCGCTGTAAAGCCTTTTTGAAATCAGACACTGTGGRTGGATTAACGAGAAGTTTATCTTTAAAATGGTGTATAATACTTGTATGTTTGAGGAATTTTAATTATGAGATTTCTGTTGTTTTGAATTTGGCGCCCTGCAATTTCACTGGCTGTTGGSGAGGTGGGACACTAGCGTCCCACATATCCCAGAGAGGTTTTAAGGTTGTGTTAATTTCAACCAAATGAAATGTGCGCTCAATTTACATTTTCAATACAAAGCGGAGAGGTAACACATCTGAAAGACTTGCCGTTAATCAATCTATTAATACAAACGGGGGATGTCCTAAGGACATTATGTGAAGTTTCCATTAGGTRCCTTTACGAGACGTTATCCCAATAACATTCTGAGAACGTTCTATGAACWTTAAAACATGGCGTTAACATAGGTACCATAATAGGATGTTCAGTACAGGTCGCAATTTGGTCGCAGTATAACGTTATAATAAGGTATTTTGATGTCAATTAGGGAACATTGCGAAAAGGTTCCTATTTGGTTCTGATAGGATGTTAAACATATGACWTTCAATGACCATTCACTGAGGACCATGTCAGGACCTTTTTAGGACGTTCCCAGGACTWTCATTTAACTAGTCCTTAGGATGTCATGTAAAGGTCCTAAGGGAAAGTTCTCTGGTGGACATTTGTCTAGTTCCCAGTAAGTTACCAGGACATTATTGAGGACCATGTTACGACATTTGTAAGATGTACTCAAGACATTTGTTTTACCAGGCGTCAGGATGTCTGATTGTGCCAGGTGTCCCAAACCATTAATTATAAGTAAACTAATGAAATGATATGGGGGGTAAAGGTAATTGGTATGCTGTTCAGTTAAAACTTCTTGCCACTAGGGGGGTGCCATTTCGACATAGTCCAAATTCGTCTCCAAATTAAAACTGCCTCGTACTCAATTCTTGCTCGTACAATATGCATATTATTATTACTATTGGATAGAAAACACTCTCTAGTTTCTAAAACCGTTTGAATTATGTCTGTGGGTGAACAGAACTCGACTTAGAGCAATTTTCCTATGTGTATGTCAGAATTCAGAATTGTACTGGCTGTTCTGAGACCTGTGTATTAATTTGCCTGTCCTCTATTGGTTGAGATGCACTGCATACGCCTTCCCTGGGTGTCAGCGAATAGGGAGACTTGAAATGGACTCTCTGCGTAGTCCCAAAGGTTATAAATTGAATTGGAATCACGGTGGCCATTCTTTTGGATCTTCGCTCGGGCGCAAAGAGGAGCTTTGCGTATCGTTGTGGAAGCTCTGGTTTTAGCTCCTTAGATAATTCCGGTCATGTTTTTATTCGATATAAGCTTTAAAGACATCATAATCTTGTTATTTTGAACCGAATTATTTCAGTTTATATCAGTTTATTGCGATTTTCTGGCATTTCTTTGTGACGCACTTCAAGAGTTGGACACTTTCCCTGTACATGCCGAACGTTAGTGGCCATTTCGACAGGACAAGAGGACATCTTTCGACCAAAAGACGATTAGACCGGAGAAAGGACACATTGCCCAAGATTCTGATGGAAGCTCAGCTAATAGTAAGAACTATTTATGCTGATAATCGTTGTTCTGTTGAAAAATGTTAAACGCATAAGCTGCCATTTTTTGGGTAGCTTCGCTTTGGCGCAACTTGTATTGCGCAGTAAGGTTAATTTTAAAAATGTAATTCAGCGATTGCATTAAGAACTAATTTGTCTTTCAAATGCTGTCCACGCTGTATTTTTTAGTCAAGTTTATGATTATTTAATGATTAGACTAAGTCACTCTCCAAGATGGCGCCCGACATTTTCTGCCCAGTTTAGCTACTTTTCTCATTGTATAACCACGATTTTGTGGCTAAATATGCACATTTTCGAACAAACTCTATATGCATTGTGTAATATGATGTTACAGGACTGG
>NW_019942764.1:184896-187229 GCF_002910315.2 Salvelinus sp. IW2-2015 | reverse complement strand
CCCCCTCCCTCACCTTTTTGCCCTCAGAACAGCCTCAATTTGTTCGGGCATGGACTCTAAAATGTGTCGAAAGACTTCCACAGGGATGCTGGCCCATGTTGATGCTTCCCACAGTTGTGTCAAGTTGGCTGGAGGTCCTTTGAGTGGTAGACCATTCTTGATACACACATGAAACTGTTGAGGATGAAAAACCCAGCACCATTGCAGTTCTTGACACAAACCGGTGCGCAGGTGTCCTTAATYTTTTGTATACTCGGTGTATATCTCGCATTCAAGTATATTTACAGTTTTTAACAATCACTTTGGCACTATTTTCAAAACCATGTCATTTTTCAAAACTCTAACACTTTTTCCAATTGCTTGCATACAATACACATAAAGCTAAGATCATTTGTTCATTGAACTAAAATCACCTGTTCAAAATAACACAACTTAACATCGAAGTATTACCATTTCGAAAATGCAATTCACACATTACATCTGAGATGACTGTCTATTAATTTCATTACAATGATTTATCTATCAATTGATACAACTGATCAAAATGATAACTGTTGCATTACTCTTAATGCATAGTTTTATGGAAATTGACGAACAATATTCCATGTTTAGATTATGAAAGTTTCAGGATAACGAGATCCATTGACACTAATTACAGTGGAACATGAACCAATTMSKRTACATTATCTATGGATGTAATATTTCATCATCATTCTTTAGCAGACACTGTTTCTATGGTCCCATGTACGGTTTTTCCAGACCATGTTTTCAGATTTGACATTACTGTACACTCACCGGCCACTTTATTYGGTTCACCTATCTAGTACTGGGCAGGYCCKCCTTRTGCCTCCACAACAACCTGAATTATTCACAGTGTTGTACATTAAGAGATGCCCTTCTGCWCACCACTGTGTTAAATGGCTGTTATTTGAGCATTTGTGGCCTTTCTGTTTGCTTGAAGGAGTCTGGACATTCTACTCTGACCTCTCTCATTAACAAGGTGTTTTTGCCCACAGATCTGCCTCTCACTGAATGTGTTTTGTTTATCGCACCATTCTCTGTACTCTAGAGACTGTGGTGTGTAAAAATCCCAGAAGGGCAGCTGTTCCTGAGAAGCTGGAACCACAATGTGTGGCACCAACAATCACACAATGGTCYAAGTTGCTTAGATTACGCATCTTGCCTGTTCTAATGTTTGGTCGAACAACAACTAAAGCTCTCTACTCTATATATTGAGTTGCAGGCAGCCACGTGATTCGCTGTTCGAAGGAGCAGGCTATTTGCGCTAACACGCAGGTATACCTAGTTAAATGGCTGGCGAGTGTACGTATGCAGGCCCTTGTAATTGCTTTTCCAATACTGTCAACTCGTTACTAATGATTGATTTCACATTGTGGTACGAGTATATAGTGAAATGAGTGGTATCCACCTACAACAACATAGCGATAACATGGAGCCGGCAGGTGATCCAGGTCACAATAGAGTTCAAGCAGTGGGAGGAGGAAGACGAGGAAGACATGGTGGTCAAAGGAATGGCAGGAGACAAGCACCCCTTCTGAGAGGTGGTCGTGGGCCTCGTCTGAGAGGTGGTCGTGGGCCTGGTTTGAGAGGTGTGGGGGAACGCGGTAGAGGACAAGGCCACGGACCAAGACAGCGACAGCAACAGCAAAGACTGTCCAATGAAATCCGAGCAATAGTTGTAGACCATGTTGTAAATCATGGCATGACAATGACTGAGGCAGCTACAATGATTCAACCAAACCTCAGAAGATCAACCGAGCCGGCAGGTGATCCAGGTCACAATAGAGTTCAAGCAGTGGGAGGAGGAAGACGAGGAAGACATGGTGGTCAAAGGAACAGCAGAGACAAGCACCCCTTCTGAGAGGTGGTCGTGGGCCTCGTCTGAGAGGTGGTCGTGGGCCTGGTCTGAGAGGTGTCGTGGGCCGGTCTGAGAGGTGGTCGTGGCCTGTCTGAGAGGTGGTCGTGGGCCTGTTTGAGAGGGTCGTGGGCCTCGTCTGAGAGTGGTCGTGGCCTGGTCTGAGAGGTGGTCGTGGGCCTGGTCTGAGAGGTGGTCGTGGCCTGGTTTGAGAGGTGGTCGTGGCCTCGTCTGAGAGGTGTCGGGCCTGGTCTGAGAGGTGGTCGTGGGCCTGGTCTAGAGTGGTCGTGGGCCTGGTTTGAGAGTGTTCGTGGGCCTCGTCTGAGAGTGGTCGTGGGCCTGTTGAGAGGGTGTGGGGAACGTGGTAGAGGACAAGGCCACGGACCAAGACAGCGGCAGCAACAAAAGAGTGTCCAATGAAATACGAGCATAGTAGTAGACCATGTTTAAATCATGC
>NW_019942764.1:168793-179759 GCF_002910315.2 Salvelinus sp. IW2-2015 | reverse complement strand
GTGGCCTCAATCATCAGAACTTTCCGCAGTGAGAACCGGTAAGTCTTCAGCATGCACTAAACATTAGGCTACTCTCAATTGTCAATGACTGTATACTGCATGCCAATGTGTACCACAGAGTAGGTGATGTGACTAAATGTGTTCTTACTGTAATTTCCATGACAATGACTGAGGCAGCTACAATGATTCAACCAAACCTCAGAAGATCAACCGTGGCCTCAATCATCAGAACTTTCCGCAGTGAGAACCGGTAAGTCTTCAGCATGCACTAAACATTAGGCTACTCTCAATTGTCAAATGACTGTATACTGCATGCCAATGTGTACCACAGAGTAGGTGATGTGACTAAATGTGTTCTTACTGTAATTTTCCCTGCAGAATTGAGACAAGGCCAAATAGYGGAGGCAGAGGCAAAATTCTGACTGACCAACAAAAGCGGGCCGTGGTCAATTTGGTTCGGGCCAGAAATAATATTCGACATACAYAAATTCTGCAGCACATCTTGGACAATGAGGACATGTTCAACAATGTGGAAGCCATAAGTTTGCCGACTATTGCACGCATGGTGAAAAGGCACCAGGTGTCTCTAAAACAGCTATACCGTGTGCCTTTTGAAAGAAATGCAGACAGAGTGAAGCAACTGAGGACTGAGTATGTTCAGGTATGTTCAGTTTCAAGATGCCTGTTGTGAAAAATTCCCCAAAAATTCTACATCATTGTAAACAGCAATTCTCTTTCCAAAATGTATTTTCAGAGGGTGATGGAGCCAGATGCTGACGAAAACCATCACAAATTCCTCTTTTTGGATGAGGCAGGCTTCAACCTGGCCAAGACAAGGAGGAGAGGTTGGAATTTAATTCCCCAGCGGGCAACCATCCAAGTACCTGGACAACATGAGGCCAACATCACCATGTGTGCGGCTATATTGGATGGTGTGGTGGGACGCAGACCTCGTATTGGATCATATAATGCAGCTCTCCTTGTAACCTTCCTTGATGAGCTAAATCAGGTCTGTAGAGCTGATGGCGTCACCTATGTCATTGTGTGGGATAATGTCAGGTTCCACCATGCTCAAATGGTGCAAGCATGGTTTCAGGCCCATCCACAATTTACCACCCTGTACTTACCCCCATACTCTCCTTTCCTTAAACCGATTGAGGAATTTTTCTCCACATGGAGGTGGAAGGTATATGATAGGCGCCCTCAAAAACAAGCCACCCTTCTCCAGGCCATGGACGAGGCATGCAATGACATCATGGCAGACCAGTGGCAGGCCTCGATTCGCCATGTCCGAAGATTCTTCCCAAGATGTTTGGCTAATGAAAATATCCATTGTGATGTGGATGAGAACCTGTGGCCAAATCCACAAGACAGAGTTGAGGGAAATATAGAAGTACAGTAATCAATCCTTTGTTTTGCTTTTTACAGTAAGCCAGGTGAGGAACACTGCAGTTGATGTTCTACTGTAGTTTATTTTCTTTTTTGTAGCTAATTATTTTAGCTTTGATTCAAAGAAACCTACATTATGTTGTGATTTTATTGTATTTCATCAATACATTTCATATTTTGTTCAATGATCCAACTGTTCTGTAGTATTCTCTCTACTAGTCCTTTTACAGGTGATATATTTACGTGTGGTACCATAATGAAACATGTATCACATATTTTGTACGACAATATTTAATGATTGTACGAACAACTACACAGTGACACTATCGGTATCTTGTGTGATCTAAATGAATGTTCCATTGGTATATCATGATAAATGAGTTATTTGAACCGATGATTCTGCAACTGGAAAGATTCTTTAAAGATCTGAACGCACAATGCAATGTTTTGAACATGGGACAGCCTGTGTTACAAGTGATGACCGTTTTGAGTTTTGGGTCTCGAGTTTTGAAAAATGACCASAAGCTTCTGAAATGAGTGCCAAAGTGATTGTAAAAAACTGTAAAACAACATCAACCGTCCGCATTCCCCTCTCCCTCTCCTCCCTAGGAGGTTTGTGTCTTTTCTCTCTGTGTCGTTTCCTCTGCATACGAATGCATGTGTGTTTGACTCCAGGGTTCTACCGTTGGCACGGTCACACGTTCACCTCCTCCTCCACTCCTCTCCTCCTCTGATCCACTCCTCACGGAAGTCCCTTGTCTCTGCTCCCGCAAATAGCAATCATCTCTTCAGATAGAGTTTCTTCTAGGGATTCTCCAGCCTCTAACCCTGTTGCTGTGCTCTCTCGCTTCCTCTCTTCTGTCCTCTCTGTAGCCCTCCCTCTGCTCTCCAATGGGGTTCTTGAGGAGCTACAATGTTTCAATGCTATGCCACCCTGAGTATGGAATTCCCAGTGCTCCGGGCTCAATAGTTTGTGAGTGTATGGGCTTACCAGAGCCTATACACACACTCAGTCTGTCAAGCCACTCTATTCTACTGAATGGGAGAATCACTGCCTCCTAATAATCTGCTGCTCTGGAGATCCACAGGGACATGCCTGACCTTCACACACACACACACACACACACACACAACACACAACACACACACACACACACACACACACACACACACACACACACACACACACACACACACACACACACACACACACACACACACACACACACACACACACACACACACACACACACACACACACCACACACACACACACACACACACCAGTGGAGGCTACTAAGAGGACGGCTCATAATAATGTCTGGAACGGAGCAAATGGATTGGCATCAAGCACAAGGAAACCATGTGTTTGATACCATTCCACCGATTCCGCTACAGTCATTACCACAAGCCTGTCCTCCCCAACTAAGGTGCCACCAACCTCCTGTGACACACAGACACACCACACACATACAATCTCCACACACACACACACACATGCACCCTCTCCCCTGATTCAGATTTTGGGTGGTCCGGACCGGCCTTGATTTCAACGTCCAGGGATGTTGATTTCTGGTCCGGACCAAATCTGAACCAATAACAGACGTCCTTGATTTAGCCCAAACATAGACATCTATAATTGGTTTAGATTTGGTCGGGTCCCGACCAATAATAGATATATTTGTTCAACATGTTTGGACAGCACAGCACAGCACAATACAGTACAGTAGAGCACAGCAGAGTACAGTAAAATACAGTACACAGTACAGTAAAGAAAAGTAAGGTGTAGTACAGTAGAGCACACTAGAGTACAGTAAAGAAAAGTAAAGCATACTGTACTGTATTGTACCCTACTATACTCTATTCTACTGAACTAAACTGTACTGTACTCTACTGAATAAACTATACTGTGTTGTACTGTATTGTACTGTACTGTACTGAATTAGAGCAGCAGATTATTAGGAGGCAGTAATTGTCGGACGTGGCCACAGTGTCCTCCGACCCCCCCTTTCTCAGCCTCCAGTATCTATGCTGCAATAGTCTATGTGCCAGGGGCTAGGGTCAGTCTGTTACATCTGGTGTAATTCTCCTGTCTTGTCTGGTGTCCTGCGTGAATTTAAGTATGCTCCCTCTAATCCTCTCTCTCTCTCTCCTCTCTCGGAGGACCCGAGCCCTAGGACCATGTAAAAATGTGCTTTAAACAATGTACATTTGTTGATTGCTAGGCATTTTTTGAGAGGAGGCTCTGTATGTTTTGGTTCTACAAAGTTATGTCCTTCATAACGTTCGATAATCAATTAATTGCATTCATTCTTGCACGATGAGATCTAAACCAGTGGTGGTCAGTGCCGTTTAAGATTCTTTAAATTTCTATTACAGCATATAGGATGACTCTCATTCATATTTTATTCACCCAGTTCAATGTAACGTCAATAGGTTTAGGCTACTACATGATACTCAATTTGTCCCTATACCTTTTGTAGGCTACAACTTAGCCTACAAATGAAAAATAGAACAGGTCGAGAGACAAATGGGAGTAATCAAGATGACAGACAGTGACACATTCAGTACCGCCTTGCAACTCTTMCCTGCATCTAGATGATCAGTTGCAAACGAGAGTTTCTATTGGACAAATTCAGGTAGGTTTATCCCCGTTTCATTCTGTTTAAGAAACGCTTTCAACAGATTTGACAGAATTAATATAGCCCTGATCACCCGCACACACAGTTCACTTTCATAGCAGCCACATACAAACAGCATCATCACTTTTTGCATATACGCACTCTCCTCCTCCTACCTTTTCCCTTCTCTTGTGGACTACAGTGTACAACACAACAGCTGTCTGAGACCGGGCAAAATAATCTTTCCAAGCCAAACCTTCATACCATAACAGCTAACCACTACACACAGCCTACATCATTACCAATGTCACCATATTAGCTAACATCATAGTCAATATAGGTCCTATAAACTATTGCATTAGTAAACCCGCTACAATCACGCAGTAGAGTGTACAGCAAGCAGTTTAGCAGTTACACTGCCGGGCCCCGGTGGCAATAAATTAATAAAACTGAAAGCTTAGCTTGACTTGGAAGAGTTCCAGTGTTGGATAGCCTTAGCCAACTAGCTAACATAAATAGTATTCCTCTCTGTTTGAGACAGGTGTTTGAGTAGGCTTAATTAGCTAAAGCTATCTCTCTATCACACACTCTCTCTCTCTCTCTCTGCTGCTGCTTCCCCTTAATTTTTGAAGAAATTAATTTGTTCAAAACTTTCTCTTTGAGTCAACTACTCACCACATTTTATGCACTGCAGTGCTAGCTAGCTGTAGTTTATGCTTTCCAGACTAGATTAATTCTATGATCCTTTGATTGCGTGGACAACATGTCAGTTCATTCTGCAAGAGCTCTGATTGGAGGACATCCTCCGGAAGTCTATGGAAGGGGGTACCATGAGCCTCCTAGGTTTTCTATGGAAGTCAATGTACCCATAGTAGGATAGAACATAGCTGTCCTCTGGCTACACCAGGGTGTTACCCCAGAGAATGCTGTTGAGGCTACTGTAGACCTTTCTTAATTTTTCACTATTATTTTCTTTCTGAAATTCATTGAGTTGGAATGGTCCCCCTCTTCCTCTGGGGTGTCTCCATTGTTCTAAACATATTTATTTTTCTTCTCTACGCTGATCTATTTTCCCTCGCGCACATGATAGACAGTTGCTGGTTGAAGCACGTCTCCGGAGTTGCTGAGACAGAAGAGCACATATTAATCCTGCTGTAGAATTCATTGCAACCAGCAGGTCAAACGGACAAAAATAAGTAACTGAGTCACTATGGAAAAAACGCATAATGACTCTCAAGTCAGTAAAAAGAACGAATCGTTCTTGAACTGCACATCCCTAATTATATAGCAATAATACATTATGTTCCAATCTTCAGTTGGCTCTTCTCTCTTGTTGGAGTGTGAAAAAGTATTATTGTGATATAATGCTTGTTTAATTGAGAATGTATAGCAGTTGAATTGTGGCTATAATATTTGTATTTTTAACGTTTGTAAAATACATCTTTTAATCTTTCCTTCAGCACGTGAAACGCACCTAATTTCAACGTCCTGAAAATACACTATATATACATAAGTATTTGGCTGACAGGTGTATAAAATTGAGCACACAGCTATGCAAGCTCCATGGACAAACACTGGCAGTAGAAAGGCCTTACCGAAGAGCTCAGTGACTTTCAACGTGGCGCTGTCATAGGATGCCACCTTTCCAATAAGTTAGAGCTGCCGTGGTCAGCTGTAAGTGCTGTTATTGTGAAGTGGAAACGTCTAGGAGCAACAACGGCTCAGCCTCGAAGCAATGTCAGCACAATAACGGTTTGTTGGGAGCGTCATGAAATGGGTTTCCATGACCGAGCAACCGCACACATGCCTAAGATCACCATGAGCAATGCAAAGCATCGGCTGGAGTGGTGTAAAGCTCGCCCCTATTGGAATCTGGAGTAGTGGAAATGCGTTCTCTAGAGTGATGAATCATACTTCACCATCTGGCAGTCCGACGGACGAATCTMGGTTTGCCGGATGCCAGGAGAACGCTACCTGACCCGATGCATAGTGCCAATTGTAAAGTTTGGTGGAGGAGGAATAATGGTCTGGGGATGTTTTTCATGGTTCAGGCTAAGCCCCTTAGTTCCGGTAAATGCAAATCTTAAAGCTACAGCATCTAGACGATCTAGACGATTCTGTGCTTCCAACTTTGTGGCAATAGTTTAGGGAAGGCCCTTTGCTGTTTCAGAATGACAATGCCTCCGTGCACAAAGCGAGGTCTGCACAGCAATGGTTTGTCATCTTCCAAACGTTCATACAGCAACTGGAATGCACATGATGTCAACATCTGGAAAAGACGACTAAAAGATGTATTTTCAACGTCATTTGACTTACTGGGACACAGTGTGTTGAGGAGGAGCAGCCCTCGACCAGAGAGTGAWATGGAGGTTCAGTTAGGACACCATTCTGCACCAGTCGCTCTGCTCTCATTACACATTCAAGCGTTCTGCACCCTGTCTCTCCCCAGACACACTCAGTTATTTAGCAGTAGATTAATATTAGAGTGTATGATAAACAACCAGTGCACTACTACTCCACCCTCAGAGGACAGGAGCGGTGATATGGTGGAGCTTTGGCAATACAGTGCAGTGCATTGGCAGTATTTAGTATAATACATGAACCAAGCAGGTTACATTTAGGTAAAACACAGTACTAGACCTGGATCAGAATGATGCAGATTTGGCAGAGATATTGGAGTGTGTATTTCTGTTAGAAGCTGAAGCTTTGATTTGGTTTAAAGGCAGAAGGGATAAGATGAGTCCTACTCGACTCCTGCAAGTGTTTCAGCCAGTTGGTAAACACACAGAGAGAGAGAGAGAGAAAGACTTGGTAAGGTATTCCTCCCCAGGATTAATTAGTTTGATTCACACTGTGTCCGCCACGCTAGCAACCATCCCCAGGGTAGCCAACAAACAAACAGGATGGGTGTGTGTGTATGTCAATGTGTCTGTGTGCTCTCTTGATATTGTCAGATCTGGTACCCAGGATGATATTTACCAACTTGAGTTGTCTAATTAGCATACAGTAAACAGGCTGGCAGCAACAGCCTGGATGGAAGAGAGACGATTCATACCAGCTACCTCTGCAACCAACCAGAACCACTAGGAAGGTACATCTGAGAGGGAGGTGGCGAAGGGAGAGAGGTAGGGATAGTTAGAGGGAGAGAGATGGATTTTAGGGAGAAAAGGAGAGGGGTATATGGAGACGGACGTTAGAGAGAAAAACAGTAATCCGAAGAGGACAGGTAGAATGACAGAGGGAAGTGGAGGAGAGTGATGGAGAGAAACAATTAGAGATATACAGGAAGAGCGGGGGGGAGAAGGAGAATATGAGAAGGAGAGGAAAGGCAGAGGAGGAGAGGCAGGGGAGAGAAGGACAGGGAGACGGAGTGGAAGGTGAGAGAAGGAGAGAGGTAGATTGAAAAATGATAGAGGCACACAGTATGTTTGTTGATATCGTGGGGAGAGAGGGAGAGGAAGAAGAGAGGGAGAGGAAGAAGAGAGGGGAGAGGAGAGGAGAGAGTGAGAATGAGAACTGTTGAGGTAGAGTGAGAAGGGTCATTATCATGCTGGAGATGGCTGGCTGTCACGCTTGGCTGTTGAAGAGAGGAGACACGACTCAGAGATGTGGACACTATCTTGTCGTGTGTCGACACATTGCATGTCTGGCGCTGTAACATATGGACTGCTAATGTCTTCTCTGGCTGCTGGCTAAGGGAGGAGAATACTTTGAGAGAGGCTTGAGGTGAACAGGCTGGGTATATAAACACACTGAAACTGAAGCCACTATAAGCCACTCTAATGAACATATTGGATCGTTTTCCCCAGTGGGACATTGATGTGATGTGGCTAAATGTATGGAGTGCACACACACACACATGCATGCACAAATTCGCACACAACACACGTGTACACATACACATGATTTCACGCAAGCACACACAGATGCTTGCAGGCACCATTGCACATTTGTGTGTGGCCCCAGGCCCGGACCCTTAAGGACTGGTGTCTGCCTCTCTGATATCTAGGCTGGAGGTGAGTGTAATCAACCTCATAATGCTACGGGGCAATTCCACGATAACGGAATTACGCATTGACTCAGTTTTTCTACAAGAAAATATATYCCAAACAGAAACCATTGATTTTCAAAGTTTAACAAACCATACACCTCTATGCACAAGGACTACTCAATTTCCAGTGAACATTTRACAAAAATTAATTTAGTGGAAGAACTACGGTATGCAGATGCAATTACAGTCAAATCTCCCTCAGGTTTTGCGACCATGTTTTCCAACTACAAATATCTCTCCGGATTAAGATAGACACCTTGAGTTCTATCTTTGTTGCTGTACTACAGTAAGTGAATTTACACACAGTAACGGAATTACGATAACGGAATTAAACCATGGGTCCCTGATCTGTACTGCACAGAAATTCAGAATTATGGATATGATTGTCTTCCGCCTTATGTTTCACAAGTTTGGACATCACAGTGCAGCACAGCAGAGTGTAGTAGAGTACCGTAGAGTACCGACAGTACAGAACAGTACAGTACAATACAGTTATAGCACAGCAGAAGTGTAGTAGAGTACCGTACAGTACAGAACAGTACAGTACAATACAGATTAGCACAGCAGAGTGTAGTAGATACCGTACAGTACAGAACAGTACGTACATAAAGTATAGCACAAGCAGAGTGTAGTAGAGTACGGTACAGTACAGAACAGTACAGTACAATACAGTATAGCACAGCAGAGTGTAGTAGAGTACCGTACAGTACAGAACAGTACAGTACAATAACAGTATAAGCACAGCAGAGTGTAGTAGAGTACGTACAGTACAGAACAGTACAGTCACAATACAGTATAGCACAGCAGAGTGTAGTAGAGTACCGTACAGTACAGAATACAGTACAGTACAGTAGTACAGTACAATACAGTATAAGCACACAGAGCAGAGTAAGCAGAGTTCAGTTACAATATATATGACTGTACTCTACTGTACTATACTCTCTTTTCTTTACTATACTGTATTTTACTGTACTACTATATCTGTATTGGACTGTACTTTACTGTGCTCTACTGACTGTACAGTATCTTCTGTACTGTACTGTGCTGTCCTAACTTATAAAACGTGTCTATGATAGGTTCAGATTTGGTCCGTCCGGTCCATCTGTGAGAGTTAACATCAAGGCCAGGGTGGCCTGCAAATTAACGTATTCTCAAAGTCCATGGTTTTCCGGTGTAAGTCGGTGCTCAGTGGGTGAGGATGCTGGTTGCAGTAAATGGAATGAGAGGGGACTCATGGGTAGGCGAGAGCTGACATTAACTGGAGAGGCAAAGAGAMATGGAGAGCGAGAGGGAGGGGTTGTGCAGAGTGTTTTAACACTCCTGGTTTGAACACCAGACAAAAATGTTCTGGTAGATGTTTCCTGAGACCTCTTTTCCATCTGTTTATCCAGAAATCAAAGCCTTTACTTATGCCACATTTCTAAGATGGAAAATGGTTGAAAATGTATCTATGCCTTKATTTCCAAAAAATATACCTAAACTCTAAGCTTTCATTTGACACCCAATTTGATATGCTGCTATGAACTTCACGAGTCGTTAGAAAACATAAAGGCACTGGAGGAACTGAACTTGTATAAGCCTCATTAYGCTACAAAAGTGTCCGTGTGCAACCTTAACATGTGTTAACAATGCAACAGAACAGATGAACAGGAATGACATTTACTCTCACAGTTGGACAAAAATAACTATCTGAAAGCCATATCCCTACTAAGCCATGCCTCAAGTCTTCTGATCTGGTGGATAATAGCTCAATAACCCAACTAAGTGACCCAACTGGCTGGGTCAAAAATAACCTAACGTGTGTTCTGTTCACTGTTTACCCAGCGTTGAGTTGTTTTTAGCCCAGCATTTGTTTTTGTAGCAATTGTCGCGTCTATTTTCTATGCAAAATTTCTAAATGTCGACAATAAATCACTGTAAAAGTTATCTTTATCTATCTACACTTTAAAAAAATGCTTGGTTGTTTATTTGACCTAACTGCTGGGTRGCAGGTGTTTGGTCACTTAGTTGGGTTGTTTGGTGCTGGGGCATTGAGATATGACACAGTGGGTCAGATCAGAAGTCTAGTTTTAGTAGGGGTGTGTCATTCAGAAAGTAAATGTTATCCCATCATGAGAGTAAATGTCATTCCTGTTCATCTGTTTTGTTGCATAGTTATCACATTGCAAGGTTGAACATTGACATTTNGTAGAGTACCGTACAGTACAGAACAGTACAGTACAATACAGTATAGCACAGCAGAGTGTAGTAGAGTACCGTACAGTACAGAACAGTACAGTACAGTACAGTACAGTACAGTACAATACAGTATAGCACACCAGAGCAGAGTATAGCAGAGTTCAGTACAATATACTGACTGTACTCTACTGTACTATACTCTCCGTTTCTTTACTATACTGTATTGTACTGTACTACGATATTGTATTGGACTGTACTTTACTGTGCTCTACTGACTGTACAGTATTCTTCTGTACTGTACTGTGCTGTCCTAACTTATAAAACGTGTCTATGATAGGTTCAGATTTGGTCCAGTCCGGTCCATCTGTGGACGTTAACATCAAGGCCAGGGTGGACTGACCAAATTAAAACTACTTCTCAAAGTCCATGGTTTTCCGGTGTAAGTCGGTGCTCAGTGGGTGAGGATGCTGGTTGCAGTAAATGGAATGAGAGGGGACTCATGGGTAGGCGAGAGCTGACATTAACTGGAGAGGCAAAGAGAGATGGAGAGCGAGAGGGAGGGGTTGTGCAGAGTGTTTTAACACTCCTGGTTTGAACACCAGACAAAAATGTTCTGGTAGATGTTTCCTGAGACCTCTTTTCCATCTGTTTATCCAGAAATCAAAGCCTTTACTTATGCCACATTTCTAAGATGGAAAATGGTTGAAAATGTATCTATGCCTTCATT
>NW_019942764.1:126299-164484 GCF_002910315.2 Salvelinus sp. IW2-2015 | reverse complement strand
TGCCAAAGGAGTACTGAGTACTTACATAAATAAGGCATTTCTGAAAACCTGTTTTCGCTTTGTCATTATGGGGTGTTTTGTGTTGCTGAGAGGTTTTATTTATTGAATCCATTTTAGAATAAGACTTTAACGTAACACAACGTGGAAAAGGTCAAGGGCTCTGAGTACTTTCCGAATGCACTGTAATGAATGGAAGCATTATTGACATAAATGTCAATGTTCAACCTTGCAATGTGATAACTATGCAACAAAACAGATGAACAGGAATGACATTTACTCTCATGATGGGATAACATTTACTTTCTGAATGACACACCCCTACTAAAACTAGACTTCTGATCTGACCCACTGTGTCATATCTCAATGCCCCAGCACCAAACAACCCAACTAAGTGACCAAACACCTGCAACCCAGCAGTTAGGTCAAATAAACAACCAAGCATTTTTTTAAAGTGTAGATAGATAAAGATAACTTTTACAGTGATTTATTGTCGACATTTAGAAATTTTGCATAGAAAATAGACGCGACAATTGCTACAAAAACAAATGCTGGGCTAAAAACAACTCAACGCTGGGTAAACAGTGAACAGAACACACGTTAGGTTATTTTTGACCCAGCCAGTTGGGTCACTTAGTTGGGTTATTGAGCTATTATCCACCAGATCAGAAGACTTGAGGCATGGCTTAGTAGGGATATGGCTTTCAGATAGTTATTTTTGTCCAACTGTGAGAGTAAATGTCATTCCTGTTCATCTGTTCTGTTGCATTGTTAACACATGTTAAGGTTGCACACGGACACTTTTGTAGCCTAATGAGGCTTATACAAGTTCAGTTCCTCCAGTGCCTTTATGTTTTCTAACGACTCGTGAAGTTCATAGCAGCATATCAAATTGGGTGTCAAATGAAAGCTTAGAGTTTAGGTATATTTTTTGGAAATTAAGGCATAGATACATTTTCAACCATTTTCCATCTTAGAAATGTGGCATAAGTAAAGGCTTTGATTTCTGGATAAACAGATGGAAAAAGAGGTCTCAGGAAACATCTACCAGAACATTTTTGTCTGGTGTTCAAACCAGGAGTGTAAAAACACTCTGCACAACCCCTCCTCTCGCTCTCCATATCTCTTTGCCTCTCCAGTTAATGTCAGCTCTCGCCTACCCATGAGTCCCCTCTCATTCCATTTACTGCAACCAGCATCCTCACCCACTGAGCACCGACTTACACCGGAAAACCATGGACTTTGAGAAGTAGTTGAAATTTGGTCAGTCCACCCTGGCCTTGATGTTAACTTCACAGATGGACCGGACCGGACCAAATCTGAACCTATCATAGACGTGTTTATAAGTTAGGGACAGCACAGTACAGTACAGAAGAATCCTGTACAGTCAGTAGAGCACAGTAAAGTACAGTCCAATACGATATAGTAGTACAGTAAAATACAGTATAGTAAAGAAAAGCAGAGTATAGTACAGTAGAGTACAGTCATAGTATATTGTACTGAACTCTGCTTTACTCTGCTTCTGCTCTGCTGTGCTATACTGTATTGTACTGTATTGTACTGTACTGTACGGTACTCTACTCACTCTGCTGTGCTATACTGATTGTGCTGTACTGTTCTGTACTGTACGGTACTCTACTACACTCTGCTGTGCTATACTGTATTTGTACTGTACTGTTCTGTACTGTACGGTACTCTACTACACTCTGCTGTGCTATAACTGTATTGTACTGTACTGTTCTGTACTGTACGGTATCTCTTACACTCTGCTGTGCTATACTGTATTGTACTGTACTGTTCTGTACTGTACGGTACTCTACTACACTCTGCTGTGCTATACTTTATTGTACTGTACTGTTCTGTACTGTACGGTACTCTACTACACTCTTGCTGTGCTATACTGTATTGTACTGTACTGTTCTGTACTGTACGGTACTCTACTACACTCTGCTGTGCTATACTGTATTGTACTGTACTGTTCTGTACTGTACGGTACTCTACTACACTCTGCTGTGCTATACTGTATTGTTACTGTACTGTTCTGTACTGTACGGTACTCTACGGTACTCTACTACACTCTGCTGTGCTATACTGTATTGTACTGTACTGTTCTGTACTGTACGGTACTCTACGGTACTCTACTACACTCTGCTGTGCTATACTGTATTGTACTGTACTGTTCTGTACTGTACGGTACTCTACTACACTCTGCTGTGCTGTACTGTATTGTACTGTACTGTTCTGTACTGTACGGTACTCTACTACACTCTGCTGTGCTATACTGTATTGTACTGTACTGTTCTGTACTGTACGGTAACTCTACTACACTCTGCTGTGCTGTACTGTATTGTACTGTACTGTTCTGTACTGTTCTGTACTTCTACTACACTCTGCTGTGCTTATACTGTATTGTACTGTACTGTTCTGTACTGTACGGTACTCTACTACACTCTGCTGTGCTATACTGTATTGTACTGTACTGTTCTGTACTGTACGGTTACTCTACTACACTCTGCTGTGCTATACTGTATTGTACTGTACTGTTCTGTACTGTACGGTACTCTACTACACTCTGCTGTGCTATACTGTATTGTACTGTACTGTTCTGTACTGTACGGTACTCTACTACCTCTGCTGTGCTATACTGTATTGTACTGTACTGTTCTGTACTGTACGGTACTCTACTACACTCTGCTGTGCTATACTGTATTGTACTGTACTGTTCTGTACTGTACGGTACTCTACTACACTCTGCTGTGCTGCACTGTGATGTCCAAACTTGTGAAACATAAGGCGGAAGACAATCATATCCATAATTCTGAATTTCTGTGCAGTACAGCCTTTGCTATGAGACTCGAAATTGAGCTCAGGTGCATCCTGTTTCCATTGATTATCCTTGAGATGTTTCTACAACTTGATTGGAGTCCACCTGTGGTAAATTAAATTGATTGGACATTATTTGGAAAGGAATCGGCCCGGAATCGGGTATTGGACTCGGACCTGAATCACAATTGAATGACTGCTCAGAATCGGACCAAGTGCATTGTGCTGTTTCCGTCTAACGGAATTCAGCCGACTTTGCCGGCATCTTACCAGAATCCTCCCAGAAGCGGCCCGATAAATGTATACAAAATTACCCGATTTAGTCATTTTAAACATTACTATTATACATTTTATACATAGAAATTATACCCATCCACAAAAAAACATTTTGTGTCAGAGGAAACACCATACACCTGGTGACCGTGTCAGCGTGCTTGCGCCTGGCCCGCCACAGGAGTCGTTACAGCACGATGGGACAAGGACATCCCGGCCGGCCAAACCCTCCCCTAACTCAGACGATGCCAATTGTGCGGCGCCTCATGGGTCTCCCGGGCCCGGCCGGCATGGGTCTCGAACCAGCATCTGTTTCAACGCAGTTTGCACTGTGATGCAGTGTCTTAGACCGCTGAGCCACTCGGGAGGCTCCATCCACAAAGTTTTTTATGCTTATCAATTGCCTTGCACAAAGTATCAAAATACTAAAATACTACACAG
Organism: Salvelinus sp. IW2-2015; assembly: GCF_002910315.2. Lineage (NCBI taxonomy): Eukaryota > Metazoa > Chordata > Actinopteri > Salmoniformes > Salmonidae > Salvelinus > Salvelinus sp. IW2-2015. The sequence goes on along the minus strand of NW_019942764.1, from coordinate 160,950 downwards.
GACTCTTAAAGAATTTCATTTAAATGTTCATTGTATTTTTTTTATCACAAACAATGAGAAAATATGGAAAAATAAATGATGAAATGTTAATTATATAAGGCAGCCCGTGTAATCATCTGCCAGAGTAGTTCCAATCGGCCCGAGCCACAAGTAGTAGATTTGGGCCAGATAACTCACACTGGAATCGGCCCAAGCTCAATCTTAGCATCTTAGCATCTTAGCCATAAGTAATACTGCCAAAGGCGGCCCAGACTCTGGCCACATGACGTCAGCCAAGTCTGACTCTCAGCCGGAATTGGCCCAGACCCACTGTGCTAGCTGTCTATATAAGGTCCCAAAGTTGACAGTGATGTCAGAGCAAAAACCAAGCCATGAGGTCGAAGGAATTGTCAGTAGAGTGCCYAGACAAAATTGTGTCTAGGCAAAGATCTGGGAAATGGTACCAAAACGTTTCTGCAGCATTGAAGGTCCCCAAGAACACGGTGGACTCCATCATTCCTTTTATTTTATCTTAAAAATAAAAAAAACTAATCCACCCACCCACCATCTTTGGAGGACAAATAGCTTTTTTACTACATATACATACATTTTACATAAACATTTTCCATACATGGTACTTTTATATAAAGCAGTCACATAACAATAATACATTACCAAACATAAGCTCTTTAATCCCAAGCCTTAGCCACTCTAAGCCCATCCCAACTATCACCATAGACCACCCTCATTTGGTTTCCATGTGCCATATATTTTTCAATTGTGCTGTGATGTTTCACCTAATGTTTTAACCTTTCTAATGGTATATTATCCACAAGTTGTGAGCTAAAGATGAAAACCTTTCCTACGAGTATTATTATATTATTTATTGACTGACTATGGCTTTCCAAATCGCCCAACACCGCAATTTGTAAGGTTCATTTTAAGTGCATGTTGTGATTTTTTAACCATTCCTGAACCTGTGTCCAGAAACAAMCTACGTAGGGGCAATAKCAGAATAAATGATCTATTGATTCTGTCACTATGCAGCAAAATCAACAGGAATGAGATTGTTGTATGCCACACATACTGTATAGACATATATATATATATATAGACTTTTTGTACTAGTTCATAAACAATATGCCATGTAGTTGGTATATCGAGAAAAAAAATAGAAAAAAAAAATATTTTGCAATCTGTATGGCGTAGCTGTCAACATTTTTGTCCTCAGATGAAACTGGTATATTTTTCTATTTATGCCAGTTTCTTTCAGCCAATTTATATATTTAATATATGGCAGGCAAACAAGTTCCCTACCTTCTCCCTTTTCCACTTGCCTCCTCCATTTTTGTGGTAGTGCTGCAATCAGTTGGTTGTAAGTGTCACGCCCTGACCATAGAGAGCCTTTTATTCTCTATGTGGAGGTCAGGGTGTGACTAGGGTGTTTTTATCTAGGTTGTTTTATGTCTATGTTGGCCTGGTATGGTTCCCAATCAGAGGCAGCTGTTTATCGTTGTCTCTGATTGGGGATCATATATAGGCAGCCATTTCCCCACTGGTGTTTGTGGGATCTTATTTTGAGTTAGTGCATGTTGCATCCCTTATGTTACGGTTCGTTGTTTGTTTCCTTTTTGTTTTGTAAGTTTCACAAAAAATAAAGATGTGGAACTCAGAGCACGCTGCGCCTTGGTCCGTCTCTCCACATAGCCGTGACAGTAAGTTTGGATTGAGCAGATATTTCCATATATTTTCGATAACTGCATGTGACATAACTCCTCCATTTCTATTCATAATATCATTAATAAATACAATCCATTTTTTTACGTAAAGAATGTTTTTTGTCAATCAGTATATTTGAGTTTAACCATCCAATCAAATTTATTTATAAAGCCCTTCTTACATCAGCTGATATCTCAAAGTGCTGTACAGAAACCCAGCCTAAAACCCCAAACAGCAAGCAATGCAGGTGTAGAAGCACGGTGGCTAGGAAAAACTCCTAGAAAGGCCAGAACCTAGAAAGAAACCTAGAAGAAACCAAGCGCATATGAGGGGTGGCCAGTCCTCTTCTGGCTGTGCCGGGTGGAGATTATAACAGAACATGGCCAAGATGTTCACAGATGACCAGCAGGGTCAAATAATAATAATTACAGTGGTTATCGAGGGTGCAACAGGTCAGCACCTCAGGAGGATGAAACTGAAATTGTAATCAGCTTTGTATGGCTTGTTTAAGAAAGGGCGATACTTTAAACAAAATATCGATTTTCAGTTAGTCCGAAAGGAGAAGTTATCTGTATAAAGGCAAAAAGGCAATATTTTAACAAAAGATGAGCCTTTCTTAATAATCTACTGGAGAACCATTTTGGGTTTAAGTACAACTTATGTACAGTATGAGTGAAGCCTTTAGTAAAGGGGTTTTAAAGCTTTAATATATAATATTTTTAGCCCCCAAACTCATATTCATTAAATAAATAGGCACATTTAATTTTGTCTGGCTTAGCATTCCAAATAATAATGAAATATTTTTTGCTCATATGATTTAAAACACGAGTCATCTGGAGTAGGCAGTGCCATTAGTAAGTAATTAATCTGTGATTGGACCAAAGAGTTAATCAATGCYATTTTTCCAAAAATATATATTTACCTCTCCATGGTTGCAGAATCGTATCTATTTTTGCTAACTTTCWATTGAAATMAATTGTGGTAAGTTCATTTATATTTTTTGAGATGTGAATACCAAGTATGTCTACTTCACCATCCACACATTTTATTGATAAACTACAAGGTAGTGTAAACACTGTATTTTGTTACGATCCAATACGTAATATGGTACACTTGTCATAATTAGGTTTTAATCCAGAGAGGCTAGAAAAGTGATTGGGATACAGATTTAGATTGTGCAGGGATCCAGATTGCGGATTTAAGAAAAAATTTGAGTCATCGGCACTTTTGTTTTGGTCCCCAGGATTTCTAACCCCTTGCTGTTCTTGTTTGATCTCATTTTAATAGCTAACATTTCAATGGCCATTATAAATAAATGTGGAAACAACGAACAGCCTTGTTTTACTCCTCTTAAAAGCTCAATACTTTCTGAGAAATAACCATTGTTTACTATTTTACATCTGGGGTTGCTGTACATACAGTATCTATAACCCATTGTATAAGATATTGACCAAAATTAAAGTAATACAGGCACATTCTAATCGTACTTTATCAAATGCCTTTTCACAATCTGCAATGAAGACCAGGCCTGGTATCTTCGATGTTTCATAATGTTCAATTGTTTCAAGTATTTCTCGTATATTATCTACAATATATCGTCCATGTAACAAATCTGTCTGATCAGAATGAACAATATCTGGTAAAACCTTTTTTATTCTATGGGCTATGTATTTCAACAGGATTTTTGCATCACAACATTGAAGTCTTAGAGACCTCCAGTTTTTAAATGGACTGGAACTTTATACTTATCACCTGGGTCCTGTTTTAGTAGTAATGAAATCAGACCTTCTTGTTGAGTACCTGAAAGTCTACAATTTGTATAAAAGTAATTAAAACATGCTAATAATGGATCTTTGAGTACATCAAATAAGGTCTGACATACCTCTACTGGTATACCATCAAGCCCTGGTGTTTTTCCAGACTGAAAATATTTTATTGCCTCTAAACATTCCTCTTCGGTAAGTTGGCCTTCACACTGTCTTTCTGTAAATGTTTTAATTTTACATTATTATTATTATTAGGAAAGAAATCCTTACAGTTAACATTAAATATCATTTGATGAATCATGGATAATTTMTAACGAGTTTCTGTAAATCATTTTTGGGTATAATTTCTATGTATTTTATTGCCTCTAAACATTCCTCTTCGGTAAGTTGGCCTTCACACTGTCTTTCTGTAAATGTTTTAATTTTACATTATTATTATTATTAGGAAAGAAATCCTTACAGTTAACATTAAATATKATTTGATGAATCATGGATAATTTGTAACGAGTTTCTGTAAATCATTTTTGGGTATAATTTCTATGTAGAAGATTCACGAAAAATGTGAATTTTTCAAAATTTTCCATCCAATTAACTTTATTTTTGTAATACATTACACTTGATCGTTCTTGAAAAAGTACCTCGAGCTCTTGTTTTTCCTCTAACCTATTTTGTGCATCCATAGTAGTTTCCAGTACCATCTACCTGCGTTGTTACTTCCTCTATTTCCTTTGTTATTCTAATCTCTTTTGACCTAATCTGCTTTTGTTTTAATGATGAGTATTGTATTGAATGGCCTCTAAAAGTACATTTAAAAGTGTCCCATACAATAAAGGGATCTYCTGTACCTATGTTGTACAAAAAAAAGTCAATTATGAATTATTTTGTCTTAGTTAAGAACAAATTGTCATCCAATAGGCTTTGATTAAATCTTCAATATCCCCGTCCRGTGGAAATTCTGTAAGAGTTATATGGAGGCCAATTAGATGGTGGTTCGATCGCATTCTGTCTCCTATTAATACTTTTTAAACGAGACTAGGAAGTAATCAAGACGGCTAGCTTGATTAAGCCTCCTCCATGTATATCTCACTAGGTCAGGGTTTTTCAACCTCCATATATCCACTAGTTCTAATGTATCCATGATCTTTGTGATCTCCTTAAGTGCTTGAGGGGGATAGTTTGTAGAATGATTTCCTTTACGATCTATTGAGGTACTTAAAACTGTATTATAAATATCCTACCATAATAATAGATTCTTTCATTGCTTGTGAACTCAATAGGTTATTATATATATTTTCGAAAAAGTGTGGATCATCAATATTTGGCCCATATAGATTAATTAGCCAGATCTGTTTTTGGTCCAATAGCATATTTAAAGTAATCCATCCTCCTTGTGGATCTGTCTGCACAATCGGATCAAAATTTGTATTAATTAGTATAATCACCCCTTTTGAGTTTCTTTGCATATGACAAAAATATATTTCACTCTCCCAGTCCTTTTTCCACCCAACCTCCTCTATATTTGTAGAATGAGTTTCCTGTAAACAATAGATATTATATTCTTCCTCTTTTAGCCATGTAAAAATGTATCTTCTTTTTTTATGATCTGCTAAGCCATTACAATTATAACTTGCTATACTTATTTCCCACTTACTATAATGATACCCAAGTTTCAATTATACTTACCGCAACCAATGTTTGTAAACTTACCATTAAAAAGCATCATGATGATTAAGTGTCCGTATAGCTGTACCATAATAATTAAGCATACTGTAGCTGCAACTTTGTAAACCTCCAATTGTTCTAATATTCCATCCACTAAAACCTACCCCCATATCTAGGTCTTTTGTCACTTAGAACATCAGATCATCTCCCTGACTCATGACGCAGCTTTGTGTCCTAAGGCAAACCCTTAGCCGCCAATTGGTGTTGGCCAGAGTGAAATAGGGCAGTCCCATMATAACATAAATATCTATGAGGATGCTTAAGAGAACTAACCAAATAACATGGACAACAGTCAGAAAAAAAAAATACTAACAATAATAGATTATAGAAATAGAAATAACAGCACAATCTTATACATGCAGGKTCATATTTGAAAGTCAGCCCAGCCTGCTCAGTTCATTTGATTCAATTGTTTGAAGAAAAAAAAATCWAGAGAAAATAACCTAAATATATRGCAAGACCAGTCCTTTTTTATGTCCATTACATGCAAGACAAATTTCATGTAGTCCACATTATATACTGTTGTATTCCAACAAAAAAATGGAAGGTAAAAGGAACATAGATTCTAACGGCCGCTAATGATTGCAAGTAAAAATGTATATTAGGCATCACATTATATCCATTATTCTTAAATGGAAGAAGTTTGGAACCAACAAGAGTCTTCCTAGAGGTGGCCGCCCGGCCAAACTGAGCGATAGGGGGAGAAAGGCCTTGGTCAGGGAGATGACCAAGAACCGATGGTCACTCTGATAGAGCTCCAGAGTTCCTCTGTGGATATGGGAGAACCGTCCAGACGGACAACCATCTCTGCAGCACTCCACCAKTCAGGCCTTAACGGTAGAGTGGCCAGATGGGAGCCACTCCTCAGTAAAAGGCACATGACAGCCCACTAGGAGTTTGATAAAAGGCACCTAAAGACTCTCAGACCATGAGAAACAAGATTCTCTGGTTTGATGAAACCAAGATTTAACAATTTGTCCTGAATGCCAAGCGTCATGTCTGGAGAAGATCTGTCACTATCCCTACGGTGATGCATGGTGGTGTCAGCATCATGCTGTGGGGATGTTTTTCAGCGGCAGGGACTGGGAGACTAGTCAGGATCAAGGGAAAGATGAACGGAGCAAAGTACAGAGAGATCCTTGATGAAAACCTGCTCCAGAGCCCTCAGGAACTCAGACTGGGGCGAAGGTTCACCTTCCAACAGGACAACAACCCTAAGCACACAGCCAAGACAATGAATGAGCGGCCCAGCCAGAGCGCATACTTGAACCCGATTGAACATCTCTGGAGAGATCTGAAAATAGCTGTGCAGCAAATGCTCCCCGTCCAACCTGACAGAGCTTGAGAGGATCTGCAGAGAAGAATGGGAGAAACTCCCCAAATGTTTTAAATTTTTTATTTATTTTACCATTATTTTACCAGGTAAGTTGACTGAGAACACATTCTCATTTACAGCAACGACCTGGGGAATAGTTACAAGGGAGAGGAGGGGGGATGAATGAGCCAAACGGAAGCTGGGGATGATTAGGTGACCGTGATGGTATGAGGGCCAGATTGGGAATTTATTCAGGACACCACGGTTAACACCCTTACTCTTACGATAAGTGCCATGGGATCTTTAGTGACCACAGAGGGTCAGGACACCCGTTTAACGTCCCATCCGAAAGACTGCACCCTACACAAGGAAATGTCCCCAATCACTGCCCTGGGGCATTGGGATATTTTTTTAGACCAGAGGAAAGGGCGCCTCACTACTGGCCTGAAGGGTCTGAATTCTTATGTAAATATGATATTTCCGTTTTTTATTTGTATACATTTTTTATACATGAAGTGTACAGAACAGGGCCGCCYAGTGCTGAAGCGCAGAGCGCGTAAAAATTCTGTCCTCGATTGCAACAACTACCGAGTTCCAAACTGCCTCTGGGAGCAATGTCAGTTCAAGAACTGTTCGCTGAGAGCTTCATGGGTTTCCATGACCGGGCAGCCGCATACAAGCCTAAGCTCACCATACCCAATGCCAAGCGTCGACTGGAGTGGTGTAAAGCTCGCTGCCATTGGACTCTGGAGCAGTGGAAATGCGTTTTCTGGAGTGATGAATCAAGATTCACCATCTGTCAATCCGACAGATGAATCTGGGTTGCCAGGAGAACACTAAGGGGCCTTGCTCATGGTTTGGGCGAGGCCCCTTTAGTTCCAGTGAAGGGAAATCTTAACGCTATCAGTGGATCAGTGACTAACTGCTGTCAGAACACGAATTAGAGAAMAGCAGACAAATATGGCTGATCTGAGACCTGTCCTGCTGTCTCTGCTCTGTTCTGTTGACACTGCAGGGTGTACAGAGAAACAGACCAACAGAAYGCCTCTCTCATCCTGTTGGTATATGTTAATCAAGAGGAGCAGACTCTAACTGCAGTCTGAGGGAGGGAAAGACTTCAACTCATCACATGGAAATGACCGAAGGCATCCTGCTAGCTCAGGGAGATAGTGGAGAGCCATGGGGAAGCTTCTCTCTCACACACCATGGGGACTATATTTAGCTAGCACCACATAGAGTGTAACACAATATGAGGCTGATATATTGTCAAAATAACAATTCCATGGGTAGGRTAACATTGTGTTGTGGTATGGATAGGCAGAGGAAGAAAACATTTGGAACATTTTACAGTTACTTCCATGCTGATTGGCTGATCTTTCCTGGCACTGCAGAGCTAGGACTGGGTTGGATGACACAGCCCCTCATCATGTAAAATATGCGTTCTCTTTGTGAGTGTTCTCTGTGCTCATTGTGTATCCCTGGTTATGTTTGCAGTGTTCCTAAACTATCAGGTAAGACCCAGACGCAGACCACGTCAAATATACAATAGGGCAGGGCAGGCAATAGACAGGTCAAAGCAGGCAGGGGTCAGTAAACCGGAGGTGGGGTAACGGTACCGGGTTGCAGGCAGGCTCAGGATCAGGGGCAGGCAGAATGGTCAGGCAGACGGGCTCGGAGTCAGGACAGGCAAGGGTCAAAACCAGGAGGGCGAGAAAAAAAGAGACTGGACAAAGCAGGAGCTGAAACACAAAACGCTGGTTGACTTGAACAAACAAGATTAACTAGCAACAGACAAACAGAGAACACAGGTATAAATACAGAGGGGATAATGGGGAAGATGGGCGACACCTGGAGGGGGGTGGAAACAACACAAAGACAGGTGAAACAGATCAGGGTGTGACAAACGTCCTTTTAGAAAAGAAAAACAATGTTACCTAACTTCCTCCTACTAAATTTGAAATCATTACGAAACATRCATTCCTAATGGCTTTCATCAGCTAGATGTTAAAAGGCATGGGACTGAGGTAATATTACTTTTAGGAAGACAACTTAACTAAGTGAACTCCTGCCCCAGACTCTATATGAGTCACCTAATAATGCCATGTAGGAAYTAGTGAGGATGCAAATTATATACAACATTGACTGTTGACATTTCATTGTAAAGCCATTAATCTTTGAAATGTCTGGTATGGCGTAATAGCTTTCTCTTTCGKCGGTTTTTGGACAATTACTCCGGGAGTGCATCTGGCAGGGTGAGTTGAGATGTGAGAGTTTGCTTTTGATATTTAATCTTTGAGTCAGAGGATCATTAATCTTCCACTTGGTGGAAAGTGGTGTGTGTCTGTGTCTGGTGGAAGGAGGAAGGGAGAAAGAGAGKGATAATGGGGAAGAAAAGTTGTCCAGGGAGACGGAGAAAATGGGGCAAAGAAAGAACATGAGATGACAACCAAGGCTGGTTTCTGCTGACTCAGAGGATAACCCATCTGGAACAAACTTTTTTTCTCTCTGGTTGTGCTGTAGTGGAACTATAGAGAGGCTGTGGGTAATTAGGCTTGTTCAGGTGTTTGGCTGGGGCAGCTGGGACGCAGGAGGAGCAAGACAATGTTTCACTGAGCTATGTAGGACAAAGAGACATAATAGAGGATGWCAGTGAGAGGGAAAGGAGAGCGAGGACAGAAAGCGGGAGAAAAAGGAAATGAAATAGTTTGTCTCGCACCTCCAAAGCTGCTGAAAGTGGCAAACATTCTCSTGAATATTCTGTAGCTGTGTTTACAAGAGAGCTGAGGCATCGCTGAGATGGTGTCCTTATGCCTTCGCTTTCATCTGCTCTCCACTTCAAAAGGTTTCAGACACTGAATGTACACCCAAACTGTGTGTTGAACAATGCAGGTATTATGTTGTGGATGGAGGGGACCATCTTCAAAAGGAGTTTTCCAAGCCAGCAATTGTATTGTATTGTATTGTAAATGTACAATACAATCTCCCCTCACCAATCCTAACGCAGGATGGCTCTGTGCTGTAAAAAGCATATTCCAAAGACTTGATCTTTATACGAGACTTGATATTTCCTCAATGCTCTGCCTTTGAAAAGGCTGAGGCATTGTGAGTCACTGATAGAGCATTGACATTASTTGAAGACRGCATAGAAAGACTAAAAATGGGGAATGTGAAAATCTAACAGACACACCTCTCTACTGATTATTGTGAATCCCAGCAGTGAAAAGCAGSCATTCACAACACGGTTTGAATTTTCTTTCTGATTCCTTGGTAATTAACATGGCATAATCAGGTAGTAAAACCAGACTTACGCTATGGTCTTTACGCTAACTAGATTCACAGCATCACCCTGTAGTAAAGTATGTACCTAGAGCCTATACATGAGGTAATGACACTCCCTGCTCACTCTTGTGTGGTTCCAGATCTGTTTGTGACGTCCTGTCAACTCCAATGGACCCTGTCACGCCAAACACACCATAGGAGACGACATAGGAGCRGACACAAACCGATCTGGCACCAGGGTAACGTCTCTTATTCTCTTCTTCAGCGCTGTGGGCTAWGCGCTAACCCCCAGCTCCAGGCTCTCTCAGAGACACTATAATGGATTTACAACCCAGAGCACTAAGCTGTCCCACTCTCCAGCTGGTGGCTGTCATTGTCAGGGCTGAGTTTGTGATTCAGGGCCTCGATTACATTACATTAAACATCTTTACGGTCTGCCAGTCTGCTCTGGTTTTTTGTTTTTGTGTGTGTGTGCGCGTGTGTGTGTGTGTGTTGCTGTCTAGTCTGTCAGAATTCAATCCCAAGAGATTTTCTGTACCTATACGGCTTGCTATACGTCGTCCCATATCAGRCCATGACATTTTCATGACATTTTCATATATTGACGCAATTAGAACCGTTGTCTGCTACAGCCTCTGTGAGAAGGAGCGTCTTGGCATTGCTGACATATCCCTCTCTCTCTCTGTTCCTCTCTTTCTTGTTTCTCAGGTTGTATCCAGCGGCATCAGCTATGCCATTAGGTCTGAGTCAGTCCCATGTCTTCCTGTTAGTTTGTGTGTGTGTGTGTGTGAGTGTGTGTGTGTGTTGACTCAGGGTCGTCTGTGCGCCTGTCAATCACAGCTGCACCGTTGTACAACCTCTGTCTCCTGCTCTTCTATGCTAATGGTGTCTGGCAGCGAGACGGTCCGAKCAGAGTTCCACCATGTCGAGATTTGAACACCGCAGAGTCAGCACAAAACAACACCAACCAGCCTCCTTTAGATGCAGCACGTGTTTGGAATACAGTCCTGTATCCTGTTTTCGGTTGCTCGGACAACCCATTCAGTAAACAGCCATGTTTAAATGCATTAGACATGAGTGTAACGGTTACAGTACCTTGGCCCTGCTATACAGTACTCGGATCCCCTGGGTAAATAAAAACAAGAATGGTGATTGTAAGCTTTGACACACATTGCAATGACGTGGGTTGGATTTCAGAGGGTATTAAAGAAAGCCTTGGGCTGTGTGTGCGTGCATGCGTGCATGTCTGTCTGCCTGCCTACTTAAGTGTGAATGTGTGCTTGCCTACCTTCCTGTGTGCGTGGCTTTTCTTAGCTTCTTAGCAGCACTGTAAATGATACGGTAATTTGGGGTATTATCAACAGTAAAATACTCTGAAATGTTTTACTGCAGCATACTGTGAATTATGGTGCATTGCGTGTTGCACCCGCGAGTGAGAATGTTATACCTATTTAACRTGTATGTGGTTATAGTCCCCATCAGTTTGTATAGGGGACAGACTGGAGTTGCAGCAAGTCTCGACTGAACTGGTGTAGCATTTTGCAGTGTCTGTTTGGAAACCTTTAAGGCCTCTAGAAGTGCAAATGCGAAAATGAATTATTCATTTACATACTGTAATGTGTAAATGCTTCATCTAGTAGCCAACATGCTTGCACCAATCCCTTGTAATTACAGTAAATTATTGTGAAATGCAAACCCCTCCCCTTAATGAATTTCATTCATCCCTTCTGATTACAGTAGCATTTACTTTTTTACTGTAAGATATGATATTGTACTGTGTCATTACACAGTATTTGCMTTGATACTGTATATTACACTAGGTGTACTGTAATATGAAATAGATAATTTTATTTGCCGAGCATGCCTGTAAACTACTGTCAAATTCACAGTAACCCCTTTACAGTGAGTGAGGATGGATGTCCTTATCAGCAGTGTGATGGGCAGAGGCGTGTCAAGCTGTCAGTTAGGCGGCACCCGGGTGAACGTGCCACCGCTCTGTCTCACCAAAAGCACGTCGTGTCTCCCCCTCCGATATTGGGAGCAGCCGTGTGTGTCATCAAAATGTATGAGGACATGCTCCGTCCCTCTCTCGCTCTCTTTCCTTCTCTCTCTGTCGCTCTCTGTCTCTCCCTCCCTCTTAGCTCATCTCTCTCTTTCTCTCTCTGTCGCCCTGTCTCCCCCCCCTCTCTCAGGCCTCTTCTCTCTCTCTCTCCTGTTATCCCACCTCTGACAGAGAGTCTGTAGCACTGAGCTCAGCACATAGAGGAACGGAGGACAGAGATGGAGGAGAGGGGGTCCTAACGACGCTAGATGACAGTGGTAGAGTGGCCAGACATAGAAAAGGGTCCCCTTTTTTCTCACTCTCTCTTTTTCTTTCTATCTTATCTCTCTAGTATTAATCTCTCTACCTTTCTTTCCCCCTCTCTCTATCACTTTCTCTCTCTACCCTTCTCTCCCTCTTTCCTTCTTTCTCTCTCGCTCTTACACTCATCCCATCTCTCTCTATTTCACTTTCTCTCTCTCTCTCTCTCACTCTCATCCAATCTCTCTCTCGCTCTCTCTCCGTCTCTCTCTTACTGTCATCCCATCTCTCTCTCTCTCTCTCCTTTCCCCATGGGTTAGTGCACTATCCTCAGTCTCTATGCCTTTCTCTCATTAAACAGTAGGCAGACTTTTAGACTGTTCTAATACGCATAAAGATACGCCCAGAATTCAGTTTCCTTTCATTATCCGACATTCCAAGGATACAAAGTGGATAATAACTACATCCATGAGAAGCTGTGAGGAAATAATTGAATTCTCATAATGTGTGGAGACTGTCAAGATGGAGGCATTGTGTGCTATTGTGTTATTGTATACAGTAACTGTGAAGGGTTACAACCTTGGATATATCCTGTGTSCTGGTAGGAGCCTTATTTATGTGTTCTTTTAGTGTTTTCCATAGTATTTGGCATGGTTTGATTACTGTATTGAGGCTTTGTTGTTGATTAGTGCTGCATGCATATTGGGAGCAGCCATGCGTGTGATACAGGCAGACGTTCAGGGTAATTTAGCTGCTGTACCCTGGGCCACACCGCTCTGATGTGACGGAACGTAATGGAAGAGAGACAAAGAAAAGACCTCTGAAACCACCACAGAGAATCTACCTTTCCTTCTCTTCCTGTCTCTTCTCTTTTCCTCTTCTCTCCTCCTCTCCTCCCAGAAGCTACATGTGTCCTTTCCTTCCCTCTCCCTCTACTACTTCTATCTCTTTATGCCCTTTAAATCTACCTCCCAAACGTTCTGTCCATTTTTTTATTTTTTTTTAGGAAGAATGAAGTTTGAGTTCATCTTAGTCACTAGTGAATCTATTGGGAAACAAGTGTTTTAGATTGGGAGTACACAAAGCAACTTGCTGAATAAAAATGTAAATGCACATGCAACAATTTCAAAGATTTTATTGAGTTACTGTTCATATAAAGAAACCAGACAATTGAAATGAATTCATTAGGKCCTAACCTCAGGATATCTTTCTGTGAATACAGATATGCATCTATTGGTCATAGATACCTTAAAAAAGGTAGGGACCAGTCAGTATCTGGTACCTTTTTGCAACACATCTCCTTTGCATAGAGTTGATCAGGCTGTTGATTGTGGTCTGTGGAATGTTGTCCCACTCCTCTACAACGGCTGTGCAAAGTCACTGTATATTGGCAGGAACTGGAACGCGCTGTAGCACACGTCGATCCAGTGAATTGTGTCCAGATCCTTGTGACATGTGGTAGTGCAATATCATGCTGAAACATGTGGTGATGGCAGCGGATGAGTGGCACGTCAATGGGCCTCGGGATCTCGTCATGGTATCTCTGTGCATTCAAATTGCCATCGATTAAAAATGCAATTGTGTTCGTTGTCCGTAGCTTATGTCTGCCCATACCATAACCCCACCGCCACCATGGGGCACTCTGTTCCCAACCGCTCGCCCACATGACACCATACACGTTGGAGGCGACTTATGGTAGATAAATTAATATGAATTGCACGCTCCCTCAACTTGAGGCATCTGTGGCATTTTCTTGTGTGAGAAAACTGCACATTTTAGTGGCTGTTATTGTCCCCAGCACAAGGTGCACCTGTGTAATGATCATGCTGTTTAGTCAGCTTCTTAATATGCCTGTCAGGTGGATGGATAATCTTAGCAAGGGAGAAATACTCACTAACAGGGATGTAAACAAATTTGTGCACAGAATTTGAGAGAAATAATATTTTTGTGGGTATGGAACATTTCTGGGATCTTTAAGTTCACCTCATTAAACATGGGACCAACAATTTACATGTTACGTTTATATTTTTGTTCAGTATAACATCGGGTGAAAGTTGCTTTTGTGTAATCCCAGCCTTATAATGTATCAACAGATTCTACAGAATATAGTGTCAGATTCAAGGCTACTCTAATACCTTGTACACTACATGATCAAAAGTATGTGGGCACCTGCTCGTCGAACATCTCATTCCAAAATCATGGGCATTAATATGGAGCTAACAGCCTCCACTCTTCTGGGAAGGCTTTCCACTAGATGCTGGAACATTGCTGCAGGGACTTGCTTCCATTCAGCCACAAGGGCATTAGTGAGGTTGGGCACTGATGTTGGGCGATTAGCCTGGTTCACAGTCGACGTTCCAATTCAACCCAAAGATGTTCGATGGGGTTGCGGTCAGGGTTCTGTGCAGGGCAGTCAAGTTAATCCACACCGATCTCGACAAACCATTTCTGCATGGACATCACTTTGTGCATGAGGGCATTGTCATGCTGAAACAGTAAAGGGCCTTCCCCAAACTGTTGCCAAAAAGTTGGAAGCACAGAATCGTCTAGAATGTAATTGTATGCTGTAGCATTAAGATTTCCATTCACTGGAACTAAGGGGCCTAGCCCGAACCATGAAAAACAACCCTCGACCATTTTTCCTCCTCCACCAAACTTTACAGTTGGCACTATGCATTGGGTCAGGTAGCGTTCTCCTGGAATCTGCCAAACCCAGATTCGTCGGACTGCCAGATGGTGAAGTGTGATTTACCACTCCGGAGAATGCGTTTCCACTACTCCGGAGTCCAATGSTGGCAAGCTTTACATCACTCCAGCCAATGCCTGACATTGCTCATGGTGATAGTAGGCTTGTGTGCTCCTGCTCAGCCAAGGAAAAACATTTAATGGAGCACCGACTAACAGTTTTGGTGCTGATGTTGCTTCCAGAGGCAGTTTGGAACTCAGTAGATTTTTTCCTTGTTTTAGCACTCAGGAGGTCATGTGCTTTGAGCTTGTGTTGCCTACCACTCACAGCTGAGCCGTTGTTGCTCCTAGACATTTCCACTTCACAAAAACAACACTTACAGTTGACTGGGGCAGCACCAGCAGGGCAAAAATTTGACAAACTGACTTGTTGGAAAGGTGGCATCCTGTGACGATGCCAAGTTAAAAGTCACTGAGCTCTTCAGTAAGGCCATTCTACTGCCAATGATTGCATGGCTGTGTGCTCGATTTTATACACCAGTCCGCAACGGTGTAGCTGAAATAGTAAAATCTACTAATTTGAAGGGGTCCACATACCTTTTGTATATACAGTTGAAGTTGGAAGTTTACATACACTTAGGTTGGAGTCCTTAAAACTTGTTTTTCAACCACCACAAATTTCTTGTTAACAAACTATAGTTTTGGCAAGTCGGTTAGGACATCTACTTTGTGCATGACACTAGTAATTTCTCCAACAACTATTTACAGATTTTGATTTTCCCATGATGTCAAGCAAAGAGGCACTGAGTTTGAAGGTAGGCCTTAAAATACATCCACAGGTACACCTCCGATTGATTGAAATTATATCAATTAGCCTATCAGAAGCTTCTAAAGCCATGACATAATTTTCTGGAATTTTCCAAGCTGTTTAAAGGCACAGTCAACTTGGTGTATGTAAACTTCTGACCCACTGGAATTGTGATTAAGTGAAATAATCTGTCTGTTAACAATTGTTGGAAAAATGACTTGTCATGCACAATGTAGATGTCCTAACCGACTTGCCAAAACTATAGTTTGTTAACACGACATTTGTGGAGTGGTTGAAAAYCGAGTTTTAATGACTCCAACCTAAGTGTATGTAAACTTCCGACTTCAACTGTAGCGCTCAAACTGTTTGAAAATAGTATTTGCTTTTGGGCATACTGTATGTGTATGCAGCATGTGTGTGAATAAGTACGTTTGTAGTTTTTATGTTTGCATTTTGTGTGTATGTATTTTATGTATGTGTGTGTTTTCTGTGTTATGCATATGTTGTCCTATATAATGTCCACATACTGAAAGTCCCATGAGTATGATACTGGGAGGTATACAATGACTCTATGGTACCGTGTTCCCTATGTAGTGCACTACTTTTGACAAATGTGTACACTGTATAGGGAATAGGGTGTCATTTTGTACACTGCCATTGTGTGTGATAACTAGCACGGCTGCTGTCTGACAGTCCCATTAGTATGGCTGATGTGAACTCTGATGTGGCTCTGTTAGCCCTGTGGCTTATACCGCTCTTTCCTCTAAACTTCTAACTACCAGCATGGGACTGTGTGTGTGTGTGCGTGTGTTTGATAACGGCCTGGGGTTTATGGTTTATGTTCGTCAGGTGGCCCACCGCTAATAATGACATACTACCCTCCTGTGACTTGGGCTCAACGAGGTGTGTGTGTGAGGCCCTGTTGAGTGTGAGGGTATGGAGCTGGGAGGAACAATGGGGAAGTTTCGCTCAGGCAGAGAGGTAAGTGTTCTGGGTAATGTAGATGGATCGCTCCATATGTAGACCAAGGACTTCCTTCCTGTATCCTGTTCTACTAAACACACACACACAAACCTTGGCACGGCCTCACATTGTTATTTGAGTGTGACATATTTTGCTTTGAGTGTTTCCTTTTACACWTCAGCACCCCCTAACAAGTTACTGATGACCTCAAGGGTTATTTGGTAAAGAACCAATGTAAGTACTTTGAAGACCCTTCACATTTCATTCAACTGACGTATTCACTCTGGCTTATAGCATATTCATGCAACATATGAAATGATGACTTTGAATACTATTAAGTTCATATTTCTATGTCATTTCCACATTGATCTCCACATGATTACTTGATTGTTGGATTGTATTCAGGGCTRTATGTCAGTGGAAGGTGGGTCCTAATCATCATTCCAGCACTTCTGTTCTCAMCTGTACTGTATGTTACCATACCTCCCCCAGTATGAATGAGTTGGTGCATTTCCATCAAGGAGAGTCTAACTCGTCGTTATTATACAAATGGCCCTTCACGAAGAGATAAATATGCAATTAACTTCAACAGGCAAGTAGGCAAGAACGCAKGCACACACACACAATGGTTATGCTACTATTCAAAATGAACCAAAGGAATGTTTAAAAAAAAGATACAGTATATTCTTTCAAATAGTGGAGAGAGGCAGAGCAAAATGAGTCATCCTTCACCTTATCTTCCCCCCTCCCCTCCCCTCCCTTACAGCTCAGCGTTCAATACCATAGTGCCCTCCAAGCTCATCACTAAGCTAAGGACCCTGGGACTAAACACCTCACTCAGCAACTGGATCCTGGACATCCTGACAGGCCGCCCGCAGGTAGTGAGGGTYGGKAGCAACACATCGCCACGCTGACCCTCAACACCAAGTCTGGAACCAACAGGACCCTGAACAGCTTCTACCCCCAAGCCATAAGACTGCTAAACAGTTAACCAAATAGCTGCCCGGACTATCCGCATTGACCCTTTTGCAGTAACTTTTTTGACCCATCACATACGCTGCTGCTACTGTATATTATCTATTCTGTAGTCACTTTATTCCTAGTTATATGTAAATATCTACCTAAATCATCGACTCGGTACTGGTACCTTGTGTACAGTATAGCCAAGTTATCATTACTCATTGTGTATTTATTATTACTTTTGTTATTACGTGTTATTATATTATATACTATATTTTCCCTATTGTCTTTCCCTCTGCATTGTTGGAAAGGGCTCCCTAAGGGAGTTGATCTCGTTACGTTGTGTTCACAAGACATCCAACCTTCTCACCGAGATGAATACGTAGCTGAGCATTGTTCCACTGTAAGGAAATCCATGCTCGAACATGCAATGCTCTCTCTTGCAGTTAGATCACATGAAATCTAGAGGCTACTGCGTTTAAAGCRCTGAAGTATGTGTTCCAGAGTACTTAGTGCGTTCACACGCAGTTTTACAACTAGAGCTACACAGACATGTTGATGTSGATGAAAGAAGATGCTCTTTCATCCTGGCATGGGGGCTAAATTCTACTCGATGGGTATTTTTTCCTTTCATCACACTTYATGTGTTTGATTTGGAGGAGAAGAAGAGAAAGGACAGAGAGATAGGAGAAGGAGTAAGAGAGTACAAAGGAGAGGAGAGAAAAGGAGAGAGGACAGAGATGGTGAGTGGAAAGGAGAGGGAGGAGGAGATAAGAGGGAGGAGGTTGGAGAGAGAGGGGGATGGAGAGAGAGAGAAGGGAAAGATTGTAGAGGAAGAGGAGTGAAAAGATGAGATAGAAGGGTGTGCTTGCGTGCGTGCGTCAGTCACTAGATCTCAACCCAATTGAACAAACACTTATGCGAGATTCTGAGACAGCATTTTCCACCACTATCAACAAAACACCAAATTATGACATTTCTCATGGAAGAATGGGGTGACATCCCTCCAATAGAGTTCCAGACACTTGTAGAATCTATGCCAAGACYCATTGKAGCTGTTCTGACAGCTCGTGGTGGCCCAACGCRCTTGAAGACACTTTATGTTGGTGTTTCCTTTAATTTGGCAGTGACGTGTATATAATGAGATGTTTGAGTCTGTGAGTGCAGGGGCTGGGAAGAGAGAGAAGGAAAGGATAGAGAGAAAGGGAGACAAAGAGAGAGAGTGAGAGAGGAGGGGAAAAGAAAGAGAGAGGGTGAGAGAGAGAGCGATGTATAGTGTGTAGGCGTAGGAAGTGTTCCGTCTCATCTCTTGGTCCTGGTCTCTCAGTGGAGAAGTCAGTCTCCTCTGTGCTTGGGTCCCTTCCTGTCCTGACCTCTCCACTGAAAGTATTGTAACCACCTTTTTACCCAGCAGCCCTCAGCTACGCGCCAACACTCCTCTGTGTGCAGCCAAGCAGAAAGCTGGTGCTGCGCATTCCGCATTCACACCTCACAGTGGGCAGTGTGTGTGTGGTTGCCAACCAGGCCTACCAGAGGAAGGTGTAATGTGTGTGTCTGTGTCAATGAGAGGATACGGAGGTAGGTAGGAGACCTACCAGCTCTCACAGTCTCATGTCAGAATTAGACGTTCATCCATTGTTTCTCAAAAGTCAATTTTGAAGTTGTTCCATACGTCAAATATAGAAGTGTTTAAGGTTCAGGCAAGGTTAGGGTTACGTTCAGGAGTTACTCCAAATCTTAAAGTTAGACTTTAACTCCAAATGGTTAAGAAAAGGGTTATGGTTTGGGATAGGCTTAAAACAAAGTATCAAAACAACTTTCTATCGCTGGATTTAACTTCCAACCTTCAGAATCAGAGGCAGATGCTTAAGGCGCTGCATGGTCAATCCGATGTCTGCGTTGGCCGTGCAGCATTTACATAAGGCCTCTGTAGAAGTCAGGGCATTCGTACTTTTTGCTCTTCGTGGCACAGGGCAGAGCTGTTGAGCAGAGCTGTTGTGAAGGAAGTTGTCAAGGAAGTGAGTTTGTGTTTATACAGGACCTCCTCCATCACCTACCGTCAACCAATCATATCAATGCGGAGCTATACGGAGCCCTCCGTATTATTACATTTGAGAGGAGCACGGCAATGCGGTACAGAGCTCAATTTGGCCTCTCCATGCCTCCGGAGGCTTCACAATTGCGTCACACCATCCACAAGGCACCTCCGACCACATTTTCAGATCAAGCAATAATTTGCTCTTACGCCCATCCACCATCCCCATCCACAACTGTAACATACTTGAAGGTAACACAGCTCGCTGTTGCCTCTGGTGTCAAATCAAATCAAATGTATTTATATAACCCTTCGAACATCAGCTGATATCTCAAAATGCTGTACAGAAACCCAGCCTAAAAACCCAACAGCAAGCAATGCAGGTGTAGAACCACAGTGGCTAGGAAAAACTCCCTAGAAAGGACAAAATATAGGAAGAAAAACTAGAGAGGAACCAGGCTATGAGGGGTGGCCAGTCCTCTTCTGGCTGTGCCGGTGGAGATTATACAGAACATGGTCAAGATGTTCAAATGTTCATAAATGACCAGCATGGTCAAATAATAATATTCACAGTAGTTGTCGGGGTGCAACAGGTCAGCACCTTAGACTAAATGTCAGTTGGCTTATCATAGCCGATCATTGAGAGGATCTCTAGAGTTGAAAACAGCAGGTCTGGGACAGGTAGCACGTCCTGTGAACAGGTCAGGGTTCATAGCCGCAGGCAGAACAGTTGAAACGAGCAGCAGCACGGCCAGGTGGACTGGGGACAGCAAGGAGTCATCATGGCAGGTAGTCCTGAGGCATGGCCCTAGGGCTCAGGTCCTCCGAGAGAGAGAGAAAGAAAGAAAGAGAGAATTAGAGAGAGCACTTAAATTCACAGAGGACACCGGATAAGACAGGAGAAATACTCCAGATATAACAGACTGACCCTAGCCCCACGACACATAAACTACTGCAGCATAAATACTGGAGGCTGAGACAGGAGGGGTCAGGAGACACTGTGGCCCATCCTGATACCCCGGACAGGGCAAACAGGCAGGATATAACCCCACCCACTTTGCCAAAGCACACCCCCACACCACTAGAGGGATATCTTCAACCACAACTTACCATCCTGAGACAAGGCTGAGTATAGCCCACGAAGAACTCCGCCACGACACAACCCAAGGGGGGGCGCCAACCCAGACAGGAAGACCACGTCAGTGACTCAACCCACTCAGTGATGCACCCCTCCTAGGGACGGCATGAAGAGCACCAGTAAGCCAGTGACTCAGCCCCTGTAATAGGGTTAGAGCAGAGATCCCAGTGGAGAAAGGGGAACCGGCCAGGCAGAGACAGCAAGGGCGTTCGTTGCTCCAGTGCCTTTCCGTTCACCTTCACACTCCTGGGACAGACTACACTCAATCATAGGACCTACTGAAGAGATGAGTCTTCAATAAAGACTTAAAGGTTGAGGCCGAGTCTCCGTCTCTCACATGGGTAGCAGACCTTCCATAAAATGAGCTCTATAGGAGAAAGCCCTGCCTCCAGCTGTTTGCTTAGAAATTCTAGGGACAATTAGGCCTGCGTCTTGTGACCGTAGCGTACGTGTAGGTATGTAGGGCAGACCAAATCGGAAAGATAGGTAGGAGCAAGCCATGTAATGCTTTGTAGGTTAGCAGTAAAACCTTGAATCAGCCTTGCCTTAACAGGAAGCAGTGTAGGGAGGCTACACTGGAGTATAGTAATTTTGGTTAGTTAGGATTAGCAGCCGTATTTAGCACTAACTGAAGTTTATTTTGTGCTTTATCCGGGTAGCCGGAAAGTAGAGCATGCAGTAGTCTAACCTAGAAGTGACAAAAGCATGGTAATATTCTGCATCATTTGGACATATTTCAGTTTTTGCAATGTTACGTAGACGGAAAAAGCTGTCTTGAAAGTCTTGATATGTCGTCAAAAGAGAGATCAGGGTCCAGAGTAACGCCGAGGTCCTTCACAGTTTTATTTGAGAGACTGTACAACCATCAAGATTAATTGTCAGAATCAACAGAGAAATCTTTGTTTCTTGGGACCTAGAACAAGCATCTCTGTTTTTTCCGAGTTTAAAAGTAAAAGTTGCAGATCCACTTCTTATTCTGAAACACAGGCTTCCAGCGAGGGCAATTTTGGGCTTCACCATGTTTCATCAATTACAGCTGTGTGTCATCCGCATAGCGTGAAGTTAACATTATGTTTTCGAATGACATCCCAAGAGGAAAATATATATATGACAATAGTGGTCCTAACGAACCTTGAGGAACACCGAAATGTACAGTTGATTTGTCAGAGGACAGACCATCCACAGAGACAACTGATTCTTTCCGACAGATAAGATCTAAACCAGGCCAAACTTCCGTGTAGACCAATTTGGGTTCCAATCTCTCAAGAATGTGGTGATCGATGGATCAAAAGCAGCACTAAGGTCTAGGAGCACAGGACAGATGCAGAGCCTCGGTCTGACGCCATTAAGGTAATTTACCACTTCACAAGTGCAGTCTCAGTGCTATGATGGGGTCTAAAACCAACTGAGCACTTGTATACATTGTTTGTCTTCAGGAAGGGATTGAGATGCTGCGCAACAGCTTTTAAATATAAAATGTTATACATGAGAGGAATTTTTCTTTGGGTCAAGTTGCTTTTTCAAAGAGGCTTTATTTGCCACTTTTAGTGAGTTTGGACACATCCGGTGGATAGAGAGCGTTTATTATGTTAAATGGAGGGCCGAGCATAGGAAGCAGCTCTTTCAGTAGTTTAGTTGGATGTGTCCAGTACGCTAAGCTTGAAGGTTTAGAGGCCATGGTTATTTTTGTCATTGTGTCAAGAGATAAGTCTAAAACACTTGAGTGTCTCCCTTGATCCTAGGTCCTGGCAGAGTTGTGCAGACTCAGGACAACTGAGCTTTGGAGGAATACGCAGATTTAAGAGGAGTCCGTAATTTGCTTTCTAGATCATGATCTTTTCCTCAAAGAAGTTCATAAGTAACTGGTAAAGTGAAAGCCATCCTCTCTTGGGGAATGCTGTTTTTAGTTGCTTGCGCAGATCAGAAATACATTTGGATTGTTCTTATTTTTCTCAATTAATTTGGAAAAATAGGATGATCGAGCAGCAGTGAGGGCTCTTCGATATGCACGGTACTGTCTTTCCAAGCTAGTGTCTGGTTCCAAATCATTTCCCCGAAGTCCTCAGACATAGGTGGACGTCGAATAATGACTTGTATCACGGGTGACGTGGACTGAGGACCACCTGTGACACCTGACAGTCAGATAGAGAGGCTCCTTTTTATGACAGACTCACTGTACACACGCACACACGCCACACAGACAGCAGACAACAGACAGCCAGCACCAGACGCCAGCCAGCCACAGACAGACACGACAGACAGACAGACAACAGACAGACAGACAGACAACAGACAGACAGACAGAGACAGACAACAGACAGACAGACAGACAGACAGACAGACAGACAGACAGACAGACAGCAGACAGACAGACAACACAAACGCATACACACAGCTGTAAATGGTAATGGCTGCTTCCACAATAGATTTGAATAACTTTTTTCAGTGGTACAACAACAATGTTTTGACCGTCATGGTGCTTATATACCAGTAGTATGACAATGTCTGCCCTTGTTCATGTGTGCTGCTATGCTGCGTACATAGAGAACATAGGTACCACAGCCGCATCTATGAGCACTGGTTGTAACAGCAGGCAGGCTTATTGAAATGCCTGACGATACGGCAAGTTTATAGGAACCAAATAGTGAGGTTATCTGTGGGGTTGGGCTGTAAAAGGGATGAGGAGGAAGACGTGTGTGTATATCTGAACTCTGGGCTTTCTTCTGCGCTTTTACAATCATATTTTTTTTCTGCTCTCCTTTATCTAGTCACTCATGCATGCCTCTCTCTTTCTCTCGTTCTCTCTCTCTTTAACACTCTCTCTCCTCTCTCTCTCTCTCATGTAAACTACCCTCAGTACTCCCCATTCTGATTCACTCTTTCTGCTTCCATACCTCCATCTTTCAATCTCCATCTCTTTAAGATTGAAAGTCTGAAGGAGTTGTTAGCCAGTCCGGCCATCAACCACCTCACAAAGCCCCTTGATGAGTACCTGCCAAGTCACTGATGTTAATCACACACAACACACACACACACACACACACACCACACACACACACACACACACACACACACACACACACGACAGCACACGCACACGCACACGCACACGACACACGACACCGTGTCAAACACACACACACGTATCCCCCCCACCACCCTTACACACAGTGAAGTCCCATTTCACTGTAAGGTCTACACCTGTTGTATTCAGCGCACGTGACAATAAACGTTGATTTGATTTGACCACTACACTCCAAACATAACTATCTCTACCTTAACACATTAAAATCATTGATCACAAGATAGGTCCTGAAATGCTGGTGGGAGTGAAGCAAGCAAAAATCTATGTTTATTCCACCCAGTGGGCCCCACTGCCTGTCTGCCTGAGCTTGATGTGTGTCCCCTGCCTTTCACAACCACTTTTTAATCTTCTCGCATTTATGCGCTCTCCTCCTCTCACCCCCTTCAATTGTGGACTTCAATGCACAACACAACAGCTGTCTGACCAGGCAAAAAAAATCAAAGCCAAACATTCATAACACAACCACTAACTGCTACACACACAGCCTACATCGCTGTCACCATATTAGCTAACGTCATACTCAACATAGCTACTAGAAATAACGTGTTAGTAAACCCTCTACAATCACGCAGTACAGTGTACAGCAAGCAGTTTGGCAGTTACACCAGCGGGTGTAAAACCGAAAGCTTACCTTGACTTGAAAGAGTTTCAGTGTTGGATAGCCTTAGCCATCTAGCTAACAAAAATAGCATTCCTCTCTATTTGAGCCAGGTGTTTGAGTTGGCTAAATTAGCTAGCTGCATTAGCTAGCTAAGTAACTGAAAGTGGAAACATTTCTATGAAATATCTCTCTCGGCTGTTGCTTCTCCTTAATTTTTTAAGAAATAATTTTGTTCAAAACTGTTCAACTATGTCTTTCTCTCTCTTTGATTCAACTACTCACCACATGCTATGCACTTGCATGCTAMCTAGCTGTAGCTTATGCTTTCACTACAAGATTCATTCTCTAATCCTTTGATTGGGTGGACAACATGTCAGTTCCTGCTGCAAGAGCTCTGATAGGTTGGAGGACGTCCTCTGGAAGTCCTCATAATTACTGTTCAAGTCTATGGAAGGAGGTGAGAAGCATGAGCCTCCTAGGTTTTCTATTGAAATCAATGTACCCAGAAGAAGGAAAACAGCTGTCCTCCGGCTACACCATGGTGCTACCCTTCAGATTACTGTTGAGGTGTCACGTTCTGACCTTAGTTCCTTTTTTATGTCTTTATTTTAAGTTTGGTCAGGGCATGAGTTGAGGTGGGCATTCTATGTTGTTTTTCTATGTTTTGGTCTGTACGTTATATTTCTATGTGTTTGGCCTAGTATGGTTCTCAATCAGAGGCAGGTGTCGATCGTTGTCTCTGATTGAGAATCATACTTAGGTAGCCTGTTTTCCCACTATGGGTTGTGGGTAGMTATTTTCCGTTTCAGTGTTTGCATCATACGGGACTGTGTCGGTTTTTATTTATTCTCTTGTTCTTTTTGTATTTTGTATTCATTCTCGATTAAACGATATTATGGATACGTACCACGCTGCATTTTGGTCCTCCTCTCCTTAGTCACTTTATTTCCTTAGTTATATGTAAAATATAATCTACCTAAATCATCGACTCAGGTACTGTACCTTGTTTACAGTATAGCCCAAGTTATCATTTACTCATTGATTAATTTATTATTTATTTTGTATATTTACGTGTGGTTTATTATATTACTTACTTAACAATTCCCTATTGTCTTTCCCTCTGCATTGTGAAAGCTCCCTAAGGGTAGTCTCTACTTGTGTTCACAAGACATCCAACCTTCTCACCGATATGAAATACTAAGCTGGCATGTATCCACTGTAAGAAAATCCATGCTCGAACATGCAATAGCTCTCTCTTGCAGTAGATCCACATGAAATCTAGTAGGCTACTGCGTTTAAAGCTCTGAAGTATGTGTTCCAGATTACTTAGTGCATGTCCACACGCAAGTTTTACAACTAAGCTACACAGACATGTTGATAGTGGATAAAAAGGCTCTTTCATCCTGCATGGGCTAAATTCTACTCGATGGGTATTGTTTCTCATCACACTTAATGTGTTTGATTTGGAGGAGAAGAAGAGAAAGGACAGAGAGATAGGAGAAGGAGTAAGAGAGTACAAAGGAGAGGAGAAAAAGAGAGAGGGACAGAGATGGTGAGTGGAAAGAGAGGAGGAGGAATAAGAGGGAGTGGGAGAGAGAGGGATGGAAGAGAGAAAGGGAAAGATTTAGAGGAAGAGAGGAAAAGATGAGATAGAAGGTGTGCTTGCTGTGCGTGCGTCATCACAGATCTCAACCCAATTAACAAACACTTATGCGAGATTCTGAGACAGCATTTTCCACCACATCAACAAAACACCACCAAATTATGACATTTCTCATGAAGAATGGGGTACATCCCCTCCAATAGAGTTCCAACACTTGTAGAATCTATGCCAAGACACATTGCAGCTGTTCTGACAGCTCGTGGTGGCCCAACGCCCTTGAACACTTTATGTTGTGTTTCCTTTAATTTGGCAGGACGTTTACATAATGAATGTTTGAGTCTTGAGTCAGGCTGGGAAGAGAGAGGGAAAGGATAGATAGAAAGGAGACAAAGAGAGAGAAGAGAGAGAAAAGAGAGAAGAGAAGAGAGAGAGAGAGAGAGAATCGAGAGAAGAAGAGAGAGAACGATGAGCGAGTTATAGTGGGTAGGTAGAACTGTTCATCTCTCGCATCTCTTCTTCGTGGTCTCCATGGAATGTCAGCTCCTCTGTGCTTGAGTCACTTCCTGTTCCTTGCACCTCTCCCCTGAAAGTGTTGTAACCGCCTTTTTAACTACAGCAGCCCCCAGCTACGCGCCGACACTCCTCTGTGTGTGCAGTCAAGCAGAAAGCTGTGCTACCACATCCGCATTCACACCTCACAGTGGGCAGTGTGTTGTGGTTGCCAACAGGCCTACCAGAGGAAGGTGTAATATGTGTGTCGTGTGTCAATGAGAGATACGAGGTAGGTAGGAGAACCACCAGCTCTCACAGTCTCATGTCAGAATTAGACGTTCATCCATGTTTTCTCAAAGTCAAATTTTGAAGTTGTTTCCATACGTCAAAATAGAAGTGTTTAAGTTCAGGCAAGGTTAGGGTTACGTTCAGATTACCTCCAAACTCTTAAAGTTAGACTTTAACTCCAAATGGTTAAGAAAAGGTTATGGTTTGGATAGGCTTAAACAAAAGATCAAAAACAACTTCTATCGCTGAGCAACTTTCCAATAACCTTCAGAATCAGAGGCAGATGCTTAAAGCGCTGCATGTCAATCCGATGTCTGCGTTTGGCCGTGCAGCATTACATAAGCCCTCTGTAGAAGTCAGGGCATTCGTACTTTTTGCTCTTCGTCGACAGCAGAGCTGTTGAGCAAGCTGTTGTGAAGGAGATTGTCAAGGAAGTGAGTTTGTGTTTATATACAGGACCCCTCCATCACCTACCGTCAACCAATCATATCAATGCGAGCTATACGAGCCCTCCGTATTATTACATTTGAGAGAGCACTGGCAATGCGTACAGATCAATTTGCCTCTCCATGCCTCCGGAGGCTTCACAATTGCGTCACACCATCCACAAGGGCACCTCCGACCACATTTTCAGATCAAGCAATAATTTGCTCTTACGCCCACCACCATCCCCATCCACAACTTAACATACTTGAAGGTAAACCAGCTCGCTGTTCCTCTTGTGTCAAATCAAATCAAATGTATTATATAAACCCTTCGAACATCAGCTGATATCTCAAAATGCTGTACAGAAACCCAGCCTAAAAACCCAAACAGCAAGCAATGCAGTGTGAGAACCACAGTGGCTAGGAAAAACTCCCTAGAAAGGACAAAATATAGGAAGAAAAACTAGAGAGGAACCAGGCTATGAGGGTGGCCAGTCCTCTTCTGCTCTGTGCGGTGGAGATTATAACAGAACATGTCAAGATGTTCAAATGTTCATAAATGACCACATGTCAAATATAATATTCACAGTATTGTCGAGGTGCAAACAGGTCAGCACCTTAGACTAAATAGTCATTGGCTTATTCATACGCGATCATTGAGAGGATCTCTAGAGTTGAAAACAGCAGTCTGGACAGTAGCACTCCCTGTGAACAGGTCAGGTGCATAGCCGCAGGCAGAACAGTTGAAACTGGAGCAAGCAGCACGGCCAGGTGGACTATGGACAGCAAGGAGTCATCATGGCAGTAGTCCTGAGCATGGCCCTAGGCTCAGGTCCTCCGAGAGAAGAGAGAAAGAAAAGAAAGAGAGAATTAGAGAGAGCATACTTAAATTCACAGAGGACACCGGATAAGACAGAGAAATACTCCAGATATAACAGACTGACCCTAGCCCCACGACACATAAACTACTGCAGCATAAATACTGGAGGCTTGAACAGGAGGGTCAGGAGACACTGTGGCCCCATCCGATGATACCCCCGGACAGGGCCAAAACAGGCAGATTATAACCCACCCCACTTTGCCAAAGCACATCCCCCACACCACTAGAGGGATATCTTCAACCACCAACTTTACCATCCTGAGACAAGGCTGGAGTATAACCCACGAAGAACTCCGCCACGACGACAACCCAAGGGGGGGCCAACCCAGACAGAAGACCACGTCAGTGACTCAACCCACTCAAGTGATGCACCCCTCCTAGGGACGGCATGAAGAGCACCAGTAAGCCAGTGACTCAGCCCTGTAATAGGGTTAGAGCAGAGAATCCCAGTGGAGAAAGGGGAACCGGCCAGGCAGAACAGCAAGGGCAGTTCGTTGCTCCAGTGCCTTTCCGTTCACCTTCACACTCCTGGGACAGACTACACTCAATCATAGACTACTGAAGAGATGAGTCTTCAATAAAGACTTAAAGGTTGAGGCATCTCCGTCTCTCACAGGGTAGCAGACCATTCCATAAAAATGATCCTATAGGAGGAAAGCCCTGCTCCAGCTGTTTGCTTAGAAATTCTAGGGACAATTAGGTAGGCTGCGTCTTGTGACCGTACGTACGTGTAGTGTATGTAGGGCAGGACCAAACGGAAAGATATAGGAGCAAGCCCCATGTAATGCTTTGTAGGTTAGCAGTAAAACCTTGAAATCAGCCCTTGCCTTAACAGGAAACAGTGTAGGAGACTAACACTGGAGTAATATGATTCAAATTTTTTGGTTCTAGTTAGGATTATAGCAGCCGTATTTAGCACTAACGAATTTATTTTGTGCTTATCCGGGTACGCGGAAAGTAGAGCATTGCAGTTAGTCTAACCTAGAAGTGACAAAAGCAGTATGATATTTTGCATCATTTTTGGACATAAAAATGTTCCAGAATTTTTGCAATGTACGTAGACGGAAAAAACTGTCCTTGAAACAGTCTTGATATGTTCGTTCAAAAGAGAGATAGGGTCCAGAAGTAACGCCGAGTCTTCACAGTTTTATTTGAGATGACTGTACAACCATCAAGATTAATTGTCAGAATCAACAGAAGAAATCTTTGTTTCTTGGGACCTAGAACAAGCATCTCTTTTTTGTCCGAGTTTAAAATAGAAAGTTTGCAGCAGTTATCCACTTTCTTATTCTAACACAGCTTCCAGCGAGGGCAATTTTGGGCTTCACCATGTTTTTCATCGAAATTACAGTGTGTCATCCGCATAGCAGTGAAAGTAACATATGTTTTCGAATGACATCCCCAAGAGGAAAAATATATAGTGAAAACAATATGGTCCTAAAACAACCTTGAGGAACACCGAAATGTACAGTTGATTTGTCAGGGACAGACCATCCACAGAGACAAACTGATATTCTTTCCGACAGATAAGATCTAAACCAGGCCATAACTTGGCCGTGTGTTAGACCAATTGGGGTTTCCAATCTCTCCAAAAGAATGTGGTGATCGATGTACAAAAGCAGCACTAAGGTCTAGGAGCACAAGGACAGATGCAGAGCCTCCGGTCTGACGCCATTAAAAGATTTACCACCTTCACAAGTGCAGTCTCAGTGCTATGATGGTCTAAAACCAAAACTGAAGCACTTCGTTATACATTGTTTGTCTTCAGGAAGGCAGTGAGATGCTGCGCAACAGCTTTTTCAAATTTTTTGAGAGAATGTTTTCTGGGTCAAGTTTGCTTTTTCAAGAGAGGCTTTATTACTGCCACTTTTAGTGAGTTTTGTACACATCCGGTGATAGAGAGCGTTTATTATGTTCAACATAGGAGGCCGAGCATAGAAGCAGCCTTTCAGTGTTTAGTTGGAATAGTGTCCAGTATGCAGCTTGAAGGTTTAGAGGCCATGGTTATTTTGTCATTGTGTCAAGAGATATAGTACAACACTTGAGTGTCTCCTTGATCTAGGTCCTGGCAGAGTTGTGCAGACTCAGGACAACTGAGCTTTGGAGGATACGCAGAATTAAAGAGGAGTCCGTAATTTGCTTTCTAATGATCATGATCTTTTCCTCAAAGAAGTTCATTAAGTTATTACTGGTAAAGTGAAAGCCATCCTCTCTTGGGGATGCTGCTTTTTAGTTAGCTTTCGCAGTATCAGAAATACATTTTGGATTGTTCTTATTTTTCTCAATTAATTTGAAAAATAGGATGATCGAGCGCAGTGAGGGCTCTTCGATACTGCCGGTACTCTTTCCAAGCTAGTGTCTGTTTCCAAATCATTTCCCAAGTCCTCAGACATAGGTGGACGTCGAATAATGACTTGTATCACGGGTGACGTGACTGAGGACCACCTGTGACACCTGACAGTCAGATAGAGAGGCTCCTTTTTATGACAGACTACTGTACAACAACCGCAGCCAACAGACACCAGCAGCCAGAACAGCCAGCAGACAACAACACGACGACAGACAACAGACAGACAGACAGACAGACAGACAACAGACAGACAGACAGACAGACAGACAGACAGACAGAACAGAACAGACAGACAGACAGACAGACGACAGACAGAGACAACAACACAAACGCATACACACAGCTGTAATAGTAATGGCTGCTTCCACAATAGATTGTAATAACTTTTTTCAGTGGTAAACAAACAATGTTTTGACCGTCATGGTGCTTTATACCAGTAGTATGACAATGTCTGCCCTTGTTCATGTGTGCTGCTATGCTGCGTACATAGAAACATAGGTACCACAGCGCCATTATTGAGCACTGGTTGTAACAGCAGGCAGGCTTATTGAAATGCCTGACGATACGGCAAGTTTATAGAACCAAATAGTGAGGTTATCTGTAGGGTTGGGCTGTAAAGGGATGAGGAGGAAAACGTGTGTGTATATCTGAACTCTGGGCTTTCTTCTTCGCTTTTACAATCATATTTTTTTTCTGCTCTCCTTTATCTAAGTCACTCATGCTGCCTCTCTCTTTCTCTCGTTCTCTCTCTCTTTAACACTCTCTCTCTCTCTCTCTCTCTCTCTCATGTAAACTACCCTCAGTACTCCCATTCTGATTCACTCTTTCTGCTTCCATACCTCATCTTTCAATCTCCATCTTCTTAAGATGACAGTCTGAAGGAGTTGTTAGCCAGTCCGCCATCAACCACCTCACAAAGCCCCTTGATGAGTACCTGCCAAGTCACTGATGTTAATACACATCACACACACACACACACACACACACACACACACACACACACACACACACACACACACACACACACACACGCACACGCACACGCACACGCACACGCACACGCACACACACACGACACACGCATGTGCACACACACACACACACGTATCCCCCCCCCCCACCACCCTTACACACAGTGAAGTCCCATTTCACTGTAAGGTCTACACCTGTTGTATTCAGCGCACGTGACAAATAAACGTTGATTTGATTTGACCACTACACTCCAAACATAACTATCTCTACCTTAACACATTAAAACATTGATCACAAGATAGGTCCTGAAATGCTGATGGGAGTGAAGCAAGCAAAAATCTATGTTTATTCCACCCAGTGGCCCCACTGCCTGTCTGCCTGAGCTTGATGTGTGTCCCCTGCCTTTCACAACCACTTTTTAATCTTCTCGCATTTATGCGTCTCTCCTCTCACCCCCTTCAATTGTGACTTCAATGCACAACACAACAGCTGTCTGACCAGGCAAAAATAAATCAAAGCCAAACATTCATAACACAACCACTAACTGCTACACACACAGCCTACATCGCTTCACCATATTAGCTAACGTCATACTCAACATAGCTACTAGAAATAACGTGTTAGTAAACCCTCTACAATCACGCAGTACAGTGTACAGCAAGCAGTTGCAGTTACACCAGCGGGTGTAAAACCGAAAGCTTACCTTGACTTGAAAGAGTTTCAGTGTTGGATCCTAGCCATCTAGCTAACAAAAATAGCATTCCTCTCTATTTGAGCCAGGTGTTTGAGTTGGCTAAATTAGCTAGCTGCATTAGCTAGCTAAGTAACTGAAAGTGGAAACATTTCTATGAAATATCTCTCTCGGCTGTTGCTTCTCCTTAATTTTTTAAGAAATAATTTTGTTCAAAACTGTTCAACTATGTCTTTCTCTCTCTTTGATTCAACTACTCACCACATGCTATGCACTTGCATGCTACTAGCTGTAGCTTATGCTTTCACTACAAGATTCATTCTCTAATCCTTTGATTGGGTGGACAACATGTCAGTTCCTGCTGCAAGAGCTCTGATAGGTTGGAGACGTCCTCTGGAATCCTAATTACTGTTCAAGTCTATGGAAGGAGTGAGAAGCATGAGCCTCCTAGGTTTCTATTGAAATCAATGTACCCAGAAGAAGGAAAAACAGCTGTCCTCGCGCTACACCATGTGCTACCTTCAGATTACTGTTGAGTGTCACGTTCTGACCTTAGTTCCTTTTTTATGTCTTTATTTTAAGTTTGTCAGCATGAGTTGAGGTGTGCATTCTATGTTGTTTTTCTATGTTTTGGTCTGTACGTTATATTTCTATGTGTTTGGCCTAGTATGGTCTCAATCAGAGGCAGTGTCGATCGTTGTCCTGATTGAGAATCATACTTAGGTAGCCTGTTTTCCCACTATGGGTTGTGGGTAGTTATTTTCCGTTTCAGTGTTTGCATCATACGGGACTGTGTCGGTTTTTATTTATTCTCTTGTTCTTTTTGTATTGTATTCATTCTCGATTAAACGATATTATGGATACGTACCACGCTGCATTTGTCCTCCTCCTCTTCCACCAACGAAAGCCGTTACAGAATTACCCACCAACAAAGGACCAAGCAGCGTGGGAACACGGACTCCTGGACA
Source organism: Salvelinus sp. IW2-2015 (assembly GCF_002910315.2). Taxonomy (NCBI): domain Eukaryota; kingdom Metazoa; phylum Chordata; class Actinopteri; order Salmoniformes; family Salmonidae; genus Salvelinus; species Salvelinus sp. IW2-2015. Next base: position 127,924 of record NW_019942764.1, on the reverse strand, counting down.
TGGGAGAAATTTTGGACGGCAAAGGACCCTGGGCACAGCCGGGGGAGTATCGCCGTCTGAAAGAGGAGCTGGAGGCAGCTAGAGCTGAGCGCGGCCACTACGTAGTGGCGCGGTAACGGGCACGAGAACGCCGGGCTAGAGGCTCACGAGCCAGGAGGGATGATGCCGGCTCAGCGCATCTGGTCTCCAGTGCGTCTCCTCGGCCGGGGTATACTGCACCAGCCCTACGCACGGTGTCTCCAGTTCGCCAGCACAGTCAGTGCGGCCTGTTCCAACTCCCGCACTTGCCGGGCTACAGAGGGGATCAGCCAGGACGAGTGGTGCTAGCTCTGCGCTCGAGACGCCAGTACGCTCCACGGTCCATGTCATCCGTTGCCTCGGCCAAGGACAAGGCCTCCTGCATGTCTCCCCAGCCTGGTGAGTTCTGTGCCTCTCCCAAGAGCCAGGCCGCCCAGTGATAATCCATGCACAAAGCCTCCAGTGATAATCCATGGCAAGAAGCCTCCAGTGATAATCCATGCGACGAAGCCTCCAGTGATAATCCATGCAAGAAGCCTCCAGTGATAATCCATGCACGAAGCCTCCGTGAGATCCATGGCACGAACCTCCGGTGAGGATCCATGGCACGAGGCCCCAACAGGGACACTAGTCCGGACCTCCAGCGATCCCTCCGGTCCGAGCCTCCAGCGACGCCCTCTGTTCCGGAGCCTCCAGCGTCGCCCTCCGGTCCGGAGCCTCCAGCGACGCCCTCCGTCCGTGCAGCAGTGCAATAATACTGATAGAGTCACCCCTCCTGTCCGGAGCAGCGAGAGTCCGACCCGTCTGTCCTGAGCTGCCAGAGCCGCCCCGTCTGTCCTTGAGCTGCCAGAGCCCGCCCGTCTGTCCTGACTGCCAGAGCCGCCCGTCTTCCTGAGCTGCCAGAGCCGCCCGTTCTGTCCTGAGCCTGCCAGAGCCGCCCGTCTGACCTGAGCTCCAAGCTGCCCGCCAGTCTGTCCTAGAGCTGCCCAGAGCCGCCCGTCTATTCCTGCAACCCCCGTCTGATGACTCCAGAAGTCCTGCCCGTCGTTCTGAGCTGCCAGAGCCGCCCTGCTTGTTCCTGAGCTCCAGAGCCGCCCGTCTGTCCTGAGCTGCCAGATGCCGCCCGTCATCAGGAGCGCCAGAATCGCCCGCCAGCAGTGAGCGCCAGAAGCCGCCCCAGTCAGGAGCTGCCAGAGTCCGCCCGTCAGTCAGGAGCTGCCAAGCCGCCCTGCACTCCGGCTGCATGCCAGAGTCTCCCGTCTTTCAGCCCGCTGGCTAGGTCTCCAAACTCATCGGGGTCTGGTGGCAGGGTGCCGTTCCGCCCCTAAGCTAGACTTGGTGGAGTGGCGTCCACGTCCCGCAACTCAGTACCGCCACCGCTCTGGGTAAATGCCCACCCAGACCCTCCCCATAGTTCAGTTTCGGCCGGAGCTCGCACCTTTGGGGGGTTACTGTCACTTCGACCTTAGTTCCTTTTTTATTCTTATTTTAAGTTGTCAGTGCGTGAGTTGGGGTGGCATTCTATTGTTGTTTTTCTATGTTTTGCGTGTACGTTAAATTCTAGTGTTGGCCTAGTATGTTCTCAATCAGAGCATTGAGCGAATCTC